>NW_028153882.1:0-35000 GCF_964211835.1 Anser anser | reverse complement strand
CCGTTCCCACAGCCCGACCGTCAGCGACCTCCTCCAGGCGGGCAGACGGGGCGCCCTCGGTAGGACACGGGTAGACCAGGCGGCCACAGGGGGACACGGTACACCTCCCGACCGCGGGAGGACACGGGGAGACCCGCCGGCCGGGAGCGAACGCCGTCGGTCTGCCTTCCTTCGCTTTTCGCACGGGCCGTTCCGGCCCTTTTCGGACCTTTTCGGGCCTTTTCGGACCTTTCCGGCGCTTTTCGATGCTTTTCGCGTGGACGGACCCACTCGGGAACCGCGCGACCGACCGACAGACGGATGCCTTCGGACGCGCGCGCGCGCGCGCGCGCCCGTCGGTGCCGGGCAGACCCCGACGCCGTTCTCGCGGCCGGCCCCGCTGCAGCGACCCCTACAGGTCGCCACGGGCTATGCAAACATGGCGACCGCGGCCGGGTAGACCTGGCGGCCGCGGGAGGACACGGGTACGTCAGGCGGCCGCGAGGGGGCGCGGGGGGACCCGGTAGACCTGGCGGCCGCAGGAGAACACGGGGAGACTAGGCGGCCACAGGAGGACGCGGCACACCCGGCGACCGCAGGAGGACACCGGCAGACCCGCCGGCCGGGACCGAACGCCGTCGGTCGGTCTGCCTTCCTTCGCTTTTCGTACGGGCCGTTCCGGCCCTTTTCGGCCCTTTTCGGACCTTTTCGGCCCTTTCCGGCGCTATTCGGTGCTTTTCGCGTGGACGGACCCACTCGGGAACCGCGCGACCGACCGACAGACGGATGCCTTTGGACGTGCGCGCGCGCGTCCGCCGGTGCCGGGCAGACCCCGACGCCGTTCTCGCGGCCGGCCCCGCTGCAGCGACCCCTACAGGTCGCCACGGGCTATGCAAACACGGCGACCGCATAGACCCGGCGGCCGCAGGAGGACACGGGGAGACTAGGCGGCCACAGGAGGACGCGGTACACCCGGCAACCGCAGGAGGACACCGGCAGACCCGCCGGCCGGGACCGAACGCCGTCGGTCGGTCTGCCTTCCTTCGCTTTTCGTACGGGCCGTTCCGGCCCTTTTCGGACCTTTTCGGGCCTTTTCGCACCTTTCCGGCACTTTTCGGTGCTTTTCGCCTGGGCGGACCCACTCGGGAATCGCTTGACCGACCGACCGACCAACCGACGGACGCCTTTGGACATGCGCGCGCATGCGTCCTTCGGCTTCCGGGTAGACCCGGACGCCGTTCTCGGCCAGGCGTTTGCCTCTGACGTCAGAGCGACGGGCGGCCCGAGGCAACCGGGGGCCGCGGCCGCGAGCTCGCCTTCTCGAACACCCGCCTCCCCGTAGCCCGGCTACCGGCCCCTATTCGCCTGGGGCGGGTTGGGCTGGGGGGGAGCGACTTTGCACCACGCTAAGCAACTACACGTTTCGTTTTCACAGCACTGTTTTGCTTCGATATGCTTCTCCTGCCACTGCTACGCGTTGCTTTTCCTGACCCTGCTTGACTCTGCTTTTCCTGATAAGGCTTTCTTTTCCTTCCGAGGCTTTCCTTCGTCTCGCATTTCTTCCCTTTGCACTGCCGACCGTACCCGGCATGAGGGCCCTGCGGTCTTTGCCCCGCAGACGCCGGGAACCGGCAGGAGGGCTGGCCGCCAGCTCCTTGCATTTGCTTCGCTTCTCTTTGTTTCTCCTTGCTTTGCTTTGCTTTGCTCTGCTCTTCCGGGCACAGTTTTGCTTTTCCTTCTCTGCGTTCCTCTGCTGTTCTCGCCCCTGCTTTGCTTTCCTTTGCCTCAGATTGCTTTGCCTCAGATTGCTTTGCTTTTTTTTTGTTGTTGTTGTTGTTTCTTTTTTTCTTCTTCTTCTTTTTTTTTTTTTTTTTTTTGTTAATATAGATACATATTCATTTTATTGCTTTGTTTTATTTTTGGACCTTTTGGCTTTGGTTTTCCTGGCCGCGCTTTGCTTTGCCTGGCCCTGCTTGTCATTTCTTTTCATTATGCCGCATTCTTTTCCCTAGCAGGGCTTTGCTTTGCCTTGCTCGGCTTTCCTCTTCATTTCTCTGCTCTCCTGTGCTGCGCTAGGCTTCCTTTGCAGACCGTCCCGACGATTTTGCCGATGAGGCGATCGGTATATTTCGGAACGCATAAACCCTCAGACACACAGCTGGGCCTCCCCGCAGCCCGGACACTGTCCCCTCGCAACTCGAGGGTGGGGGCAGCAGGCCCGGCCACCCGACATGGTCAGTTCTGTGGCCCCAGCCGTGTGGCCTGCCGCTAGGCGGTCCCCACTGCTATTCGTCTGGGGACGGTGTTGGGTGAGGTTTTGAACGACGATCAGTAACTACATGATTCCCACAACTACATTGGATGGAAGGCAACAATCAATAAATAAATAAATAAATAAATAAAGATAAAACCAGGTAAAGCAAGACATGGTTCTTGCCCACTGTCACGGCGGACTATGAGGTGTCAGGGAGGCCGGGGAGCGGGCGAGCAGGGTACAGCCATGTTGTGGTTTAACCCGGCTGGCAGCTAAACACCACACAGTCGTTCGCTCACCCTCCCCCCTCCCTCTCTGGGATGGGGGAGAGAAACGGGAAAGTGAAGCCGGTGAGTTGAGATAAAGACAGTTTATTAAGACAGGAATATAATAATATAAGGAATATAAGGAATATAATAATAACAATAATAATAATAATAGTGATAATGATAATAGTATTAACAATAATAATGTGTAAGAAAACAAGTGATGCACAATGCAATTGCTCACCACCCGCTGACCGATGCCCAGCCTATTCCCGAGCAGCCGGCCCCACCACCCCGGCCAGCCACCCCTATATATTGTTTAGCCATCCGAGTCTGGCCGCCAGCTCTACCCGGCATGAGGCCCCTGCGGTCTTTGCCCAGCAGACACTGGGAACCGGCAGGAGGGCTGGCCGCCAGCTCCTTACATTTGCTTCGCTTCTCTTTGTTTTTCCTTGCTCTGCTTTGCTCTGCTCTGCTCTGCTCTTCCGGGCACACTTTTGCTTTTCCTTCTCTACTTTCCTCTGCTGTTCTTGCCCCTGCTTTGCTTTGCTTTGCCTCAGATTGCTTTTCTTTGCTTTGTTTGCTCTGTCTTTCCTGGCAATGCTTTGCTTTTCCTCGTGCTACTTCGCTTTGCTTTGCTTTGCCTTGCTCTGCTTTGCCTCCACTGGCCATGTTTTCTTTTGCTTTTTCAGGCCACGCTTTCCTTTGTCTTGCTTCGCTTTGTATTCCTGCCACGGCTT
Organism: Anser anser; assembly: GCF_964211835.1. Lineage (NCBI taxonomy): Eukaryota > Metazoa > Chordata > Aves > Anseriformes > Anatidae > Anser > Anser anser. Next base: position 31,761 of record NW_028153882.1, on the reverse strand, counting down.
TGCTTTACCTTCTCTGCTCTGCTCTGCTTTGCTTTTCCTACCCCTGCTGTGCTTTGCCTTGCTTCCTCAAACTGCTTTCTTCCTTTTGCTCTACATTTCCTGGCACTGCTTTCCTTTTCCTTGTGCTGCTTCACTTTGCTTTGCTCTGCCTTGCACTGCTTTGCCTTTCCTGGACATGCTTTACTTTGCTTTCCCTGGCCCTGCTTTGCTTTTTTTTTTTTTTTTTTTTTTTTTTTTTTTTACTTTAGATATATATTCATTGCATTGCTTTGTTTTATTTCTGGACCTTTTTACTTTGGTTTTCCTGGCCGCGCTTTGCTTTTCCTGGCCCTGCTTTTTCAGGCCATGCTTTCCTTTGTCTTACTTTGCTTCGTATTCCTGGCACCTCTTGGTTTTACTTTCTCTGCTCTGCTTTGCTTTTCCTACCCCTGCTCTGCTTTGCCTCGCCTCCAACTGCTTTCTTTACTTTGCTCTACGTTTCCTGGCCCTGCTGGGACTTTCCTTGTACGAGTTTGCACTGCTTTGCTTTGCCTTGCTCTGCTTTGCCTTTCCTGGCCATGCTTTTTCAGGCCACGCTTTCCTTTGTCTTGCTTCGCTTCGTATTCCTGGCACCTCTTGGTTTTACTTTCTCTGCTCTGCTCTGCTTTTCCTACCCCTGCTGTGCTTTGCCTCGCCTCAAACTGCTTTCGTAAATTTGCTCTACGTTTCCTGGCACTGCTGGGACTTTCCTTGTACAAGTTTGCACTGCTTTGCTTTGCCTTGCTCTGCTTTGCCTTTCCGGGACATGCTTTTTCAGGCCACGCTTTCCTTTGTCTTGCTCTGCTTTTATTCCTGGCACTTCTTGGTTTTACTTTCTCTGCTCTGCTCTGCTTTTCCTACCCCTGCAGTGCTTTGCCTTGCCTCAATCTGCTTTCCTTACTTCGCTCTACGTTTCCTGGCACTGCTGGGACTTTCCTTGTACGAGTTTGCACTGCTTCGCTTTGCCTTGCTCTGCTTTGCCTTTCCGGGCCATGCTTTTTCAGGCCACGCTTTCCTTTGTCTTGCTTCGCTTCGTATACCTGACACCTCTTGGTTTTACCTTCTCTGCTCTGCTCTGCTTTTCCTACCCCTGCTGTGCTTTGCCTCGCCTCCAACTGCTTTCTTTACTCTGCTCTACGTTACCTGGCACTGCTGGGACTTTCCTTGTACAAGTTTGCACTGCTTTGCTTTGCCTTGCTCGGCTTTCCTCTTCATTTCTCTGCTCTCCTGTGCTGCGCTAGGCTTCCTTTGCAGACCGTCCCGACGATTTTGCCGATGAGGCGATCGGTATATTTCGGAACGCATAAACCCTCAGACACACAGCTGGGCCTCCCCGCAGCCCGGACACTGTCCCCTCGCAACTCGAGGGTGGGGGCAGCAGGCCCGGCCACCCGACATGGTCAGTTCTGTGGCCCCAGCCGTGTGGCCCGCCGCTAGGCGGTCCCCACTGCTCCCCGTCTGGGGACGGTGTTGGGTGAGGTTTTGAACGACGATCAGTAACTACATGATTCCCACAACTACAGTGGATGGAAGGCAACAATCAATAAATAAATAAATAAATAAATAAAGATAAAACCAGGTAAAGCAAGACATGGTTCTTGCCCGCTGTCACGGCGGACTATGAGGGTTCAGGGAGGCCGGGGAGCGGGCGAGCAGGGTACAGCCACCGTCCGAGTCTGGCCGCCAGCTCTACCCGGCATGAGGGCCCTGCGGTCTTTGCCCCGCAGACACTGGGAACCGGCAGGAGGGCTGGCCGCCAGCTCCTTCCATTTGCTTCGCTTCTCTTTCTTTTTCCTTGCTCTGCTTTGCTTTGCTCTGCTCTGCTCTTCCGGGCACACTTTTGCTTTTACTTCTCTACTTTCCTCTGCTGTTCTTGCCCCTGCTTTGCTCTGCTTTGCCTCAGATTGCTTTGCTTTGCTTTGTTTGCTTTGTCTTTCCTGGCAATGCTTTGCTTTTCCTCGTGCTACTTTGCTTTGCTTTGCTTTGCCTTGCTCTGCTTTGCCTCCACTGGCCATGTTTTCTTTTGCTTTTTCAGGCCACGCTTTCTTTTGTCTTGCTTTGCTTCGCTTCGTATTCCTGGCACCTCTTGGTTTTACCTTCTCTGCTCTGCTTTGCTTTTCCTACCCCTGCTGTGCTTTGCCTTGCCTCCTCAAACTGCTTTTGTTACTTTGCTCTACCTTTCCTGGCACTGCTGGGACTTTCCTTGTACGAGTTTGCACTGCTTTGCTTTGCCTTGCTCTGCGTTGCCTTTCCTGGCCATGCTTTTTCAGGCCATGCTTTCCTTTGTTTTCCTTTGCTTCGTATGCCTGTCACCTCTTGGTTTTACTTTCTCTGCTCTGCTTTGCTTTTCCTACCCCTGCTGTGCTTTGCCTTGCCTCCTCAAACTGCTTTTGTTACTTTGCTCTACCTTTCCTGGCACTGCTGGGACTTTCCTTGTACGAGTTCGCACTGCTTTGCTCTGCCTTGCTCTGCTTTGCCTTTCCTGGCCATGCTTTTTCAGGCCATGCTTTCCTTTATTTAGCTTTGCTTTGTATTCCTGGCACTGCTTTGCTTTTCCTTCTCTACGTTGCTTTCTTTTCCTACCCCTGCTGTGCTTTGCCTTGCCTCCTCAAACTGCTTTCTTTGTTTTGCTCTACATTTCCTGGCACTGCTTTGCTTTTCCTTGTGCTACTTTCCTTTGCTTTGCTCTGCCTTGCACTGCTTTGCCTTTCCTGGACACGCTTTACTTTGCTTTTCCTGGCCCTGCTTTGCTTGTTGGTTTTTTTTGCCTTTTTTTTTTATTTTTTATTTTTTTTTTTTACCTTAGATACATATTCATTGCATTGCTTTGTTTTATTTTTGGACCTTTTGGCTTTAGTTTTCCTCGCCGCGCTTTGCTTCTCCTGGCCATGCTTTTTCAGGCCACCCTTTCCTTTGTCTTGCTCTGCTTTTATTCCTGGCACATCTTGGTTTTACTTTCTCTGCTCTGCTTTGCTTTTCCTACCCCTGCTGTGCTTTGCCTCGCCTCAAACTGCTTTCTTTACTTTGCTCTACGGTTCCTGGCACTGCTGGGACATTCCTTGTACCAGTTTGCACTGCTTTGCTTTGCCTTGCTCGGCTTTCCTCTTCATTTCTCTGCTCTCCTGTGCTGCGCTAGGCTTCCTTTGCAGACCGTCCCGACGATTTTGCCGATGAGGCGATCGGTATATTTCGGAACGCATAAACCCTCAGACACACAGCTGGGCCTCCCCGCAGCCCGGACACTGTCCCCTCGCAACTCGAGGGTGGGGGCACCAGGCCCGGCCACCCGACATGGTCAGTTCTGTGGCCCCAGCCGTGTGGCCTGCTGCTAGGCGGGCCCCACTGCTATTCGTCTGGGGACGGCGTTGGGTGAGGTTTTCAACGACGGTAAGTAACTACATGATTCCCACAACTACATTGGATGGAAGGCAACAATAAATAAATAAATAAATAAATAAATAAAGATAAAACCAGGTAAAGCAAGACATGGTTCTTGCCCGCTGTCACGGCGGACTATGAGGTGTCAGGGAGGCCGGGGAGCGGGCGAGCAGGGTACAGCCACCGTCCAAGTCTGGCCGCCAGCTCTACCCGGCATGAGGGCCCTGCGGTCTTTGCCCCGCAGACACTGGGAACCGGCAGGAGGGCTGGCCGCCAGCTCCTTACATTTGCTTCGCTTCTCTTTCTTTTTCCTTGCTCTGCTTTGCTCTGCTCTGCTCTGCTCTTCCGGGCACACTTTTGCTTTTCCTTCTCTACTTTCCTCTGCTGTTCCTGCCCCTGCTTTGCTCTGCTTTGCCTCAGATTGCTTTGCTTTGCTTTGTTTGCTTTGTCTTTCCTGGCAATGCTTTGCTTTTCCTCGTGCTACTTCGCTTTGCTTTGCTTTGCTTTGCCTTGCTCTAGTTTGCCTCCACTGGCCATGTTTTCTTTTGCTTTTTCAGGCCACGCTTTCCTTTGTTTTGCTTTGCTTTGTATTCCTGCCACGGCTTTGCTTTACCTTCTCTGCTCTGCTTTGCTTTTCCTACCCCTGCTGTGCTTTGCCTTGCCTCAAACTGCTTTCGTTAGTTTGCTCTACGTTTCCTGGCACTGCTGGGACTTTCCTTGTACGAGTTTGCACTGCTTTGCTTTGCCTTGCTCTGCTTTGCCTTTCCTGGCCATGCTTTTTCAGGCCATGCTTTCCTTTGTTTTCCTTTGCTTCGTATTCCTGGCGCCTCTTGGTTTTACCTTCTCTGCTCTGCTTTGCTTTTCCTACCCCTGCTGTGCTTTGCCTCGCCTCAAACTGCTTTCTTTACTTTGCTCTACCTTTCCTGGCACTGCTGGGACTTTCCTTGTACGAGTTTGCACTGCTTTGCTTTGCCTTGCTCTGCTTTGCCTCCACTGGCCGTGTTTTCTTTTGCTTTTTCAGGCCACGCTTTCCTTTGTCTTGCTTCGCTTCGCTTTGTATTCCTGGCACCTCTAGGTTTTACTTTCTCTGCTCTGCTTTGCCTTGCCTCCAACTGCTTTCGTTACTTTGCTCTACCTTTCCTGGCCCTGCTGGGACTTTCCTTGTACGAGTTTGCACTGCTTTGCTTTGCCTTGCTCTGCTTTGCCTTTCCTGTCCGTGCTTTTTCAGGCCACGCTTTCCTTTGTTTTGCTTTGCTTTTTATTCCAGGCACCTCTTGGTTTTACTTTCTCTGCTCTGCTCTGTTTTTCCTACCCCTGCTGTGCTTTGCCTTGCCTCCTCAAACTGCTTTCTTTCTTTTGCTCTACATTTCCTGGCCCTGCTTTGCTTTTCCTTGTGCTACTTTCCTTTGCTCTGCTCTGCCTTGCACCGCTTTGCCTTTCCTGGACACGCTTTTCTTTGCTTTTCCTGGCCCCGCTTTGCTTGGTCTTTTTTTTGCGTTTTTTTGTTTTGTTTGTTTGTTTGTTTGTTTGTTTTATTTTAATATAGATACATTTTCATTGCATTGCTTTGTTTTATTTTTGGACCTTTTTGCTTTGGTTTTCCTGGCCACGCTTTGCTTTTCCTGGCCATGCTTTTTCAGGCCATGCTTTCCTTTGTTTTGCTTTGCTTCGTATTCCTGCCACGACTTTGCTTTACCTTCTCTGCTCTGCTTTGCTTTTCCTACCCCTGCAGTGCTTTGTCTCGCCTCAAACTGCTTTCTTTACTTTGCTCTACGTTTCCTGGCACTGCTGGGACTTTCCTTGTACGAGTTTGCACTGCTTTGCTTTGCCTTGCTCTGCGTTGCCTTTCCTGGCCATGCTTTTTCGGGCCACGCTTTCCTTTGTTTTGCTTTGCTTCGTATGCCTGGCACCTCTTGGTTTTACTTTCTCTGCTCTGCTCTGCTTGTCCTACCCCTGCTGTGCTTTACCTTGCCTCAAACTGCTTTCGTTACTTTGCTCTACGGTTCCTGGCACTGCTGGGACTTTCCTTGTACAAGTTTGCACTGCTTTGCTTTGCCTTGCTCGGCTTTCCTCTTCATTGCTCTGCTGTCCTGTGTTGCTCTAGGCTTCCTTTGCAGACTGTCCCGACGATTTTGCCAATGAGGCTATCGGTATATTTAGGAACGCATAAACCCTCAGACACACAGCTGGGCCTCCCCGCAGCCCGGACACTGTCCCCTCGCAACTCGAGGGTGGGGGCAGCAGGCCCGGCCACCCGACATGGTCAGTTCTGTGGCCCCAGCCGTGTGGCCCGCCGCTAGGCGGTCCCCACTGCTCCCCGTCTGGGGACGGTGTTGGGTGAGGTTTTGAACGACGATCAGTAAATACATGATTCCCACAACTACAGTGGATGGAAGGCAAGAATAAATAAATAAATAAATAAATGCAGGGGGAAAAAAAAAAAAAAAAAAAACCAGGTAAAGCAAGACATGGTTCTTGCCCGCTGTCACGGCGGACTATGAGGTGTCAGGGAGGCCGGGGAGCGGGCGAGCAGGGTACAGCCACCGTCCGAGTCTGGCCGCCAGCTCTACCCGGCATGAGGCCCCTGCGGTCTTTGCCCAGCAGACACTGGGAACCGGCAGGAGGGCTGGCCGCCAGCTCCTTACATTTGCTTCGCTTCTCTTTCTTTTTCCTTGCTCTGCTTTGCTTTGCTCTGCTCTTCCGGGCACACTTTTGCTTTTCCTTCTCTGCTTTCCTCTGCTGTTCTTGCCCCTGCTTTGCTTTGCTTTGCCTCAGATTGCTTTGCTTTGCTTTGTTTGCTTTGTCTTTCCTGGCAATGCTTTGCTTTTCCTCGTGCTACTTTGCTTCGCTTTCCTTTGCCTTGCTCTGCTTTTCTGGCCGTGCTTTGTTTGGTTTTGCTTTACTTTGCCTTCCCTCTTTGACACTGTTTTAGTTTTCCTCCTGCTGCCTTGCTTTCCCTTTCTCTGCTTTGCCTTCCCTGCGCATGCTTTCTTTTGCTTTTTCAGGCCACGCTTTCCTTTATTTAGCTTTGCTTTGTATTCCTGGCACTGCTTCGCTTTTCCTTCTCTACGTTGCTTTGTTTTCCTACCCCCGCTGTGCTTCGCCTTGCCTCAATTTCTTTCTTTCCTTTGCTCTACCTTTCCTGGCCCTGCTTTGTTTTTGCTTGTGCTACTTTGCTCTGCTTTGCTTTGCCTTACTGTCATTTGCCTTTCCTGGCCATGCTTTGCTTTGCTTTTCTTACCCCTGCTTTTCTTTCCTTTTCTGGCCCTGCTTTGTTTTACTTTGCTTCACTTTGCCTTGAATTCCTGACAGTGCTATGCTTTGTCTTCTGCTGCTTTGCTTTGTTTTGCATTGCTGTGCTTTGCATTCCCTGGCCCTCATTTTTGTTTTTCTTCCCCCTCCCCCCCCCCCCAACCCCCCCCCACCCCCCCCCGGCCATGCTTTCCTTTGTTTTGCTTCGCTTCGTATTCCTGGCACCTCTTGGTTTTACTTTTCCTGCTCTGCTCTGCTTTTCCTACCCCTGCTGTGCTTTGCCTCGCCTCAAACTGCATTCTTTACTTTGCTCTACGTTTCCTGGCCCTGCTGGGACTTTCCTTGTACGAGTTTGCACTGCTTTGCTTTGCCTTGCTCTGCTTTGCCTTTCCTGGCCATGCTTTTTCAGGCCACGCTTTCCTTTGTCTTGCTTCGCTTCGTATTCCTGGCACCTCTTGGTTTTACTTTCTCTGCTCTGCTCTGCTTTTCCTACCCCTGCTGTGCTTTGCCTTGCCTCAAACTGCTTTCGTAACTTTGCTCTACGTTACCTGGCACTGCTGGGACTTTCCTTGTACAAGTTTACACTGCTTTGCTTTGCCTTGCTCGGCTTTCCTCTTCATTTCTCTGCTCTCCTTTGCTGCGCTAGGCTTCCTTTGCAGACCGTCCAGACGATTTTGCCGATGAGGCGATCGGTATATTTCGGAACGCATAAACCCTCAGACACACAGCTGGGCCTCCCCGCAGCCCGGACACTGTCCCCTCGCAACTCGAGGGTGGGGGCAGCAGGCCCGGCCACCCGACATGGTCAGTTCTGTGGCCCCAGCCGTGTGGCCTGCCGCTAGGCGGGCCCCACTTCTACCCGTCTGGGGACGGCGTTGGGTGAGGTTTTCAATGACGGTAAGTAACTACATGATTCCCACAACTACATTGGATGGAAGGCAAGAATAAATAAATAAATAAATAAATAAATAAATAAATAAATAAATAAAGATAAAACCAGGTAAAGCAAGACATGGTTCTTGCCCGCTGTCACGGCGGACTATGAGGTGTCAGGGAGGCCGGGGAGCGGGCGAGCAGGGTACAGCCACCGTCCGAGTCTGGCCGCCAGCTCTACCCGGCATGAGGGCCCTGCGGTCTTTGCCCCGCAGACACTGGGAACCGGCAGGAGGGCTGGCCGCCAGCTCCTTACATTTGCTTCGCTTCTCTTTGTTTTTCCTTGCTCTGCTTTGCTTTGCTCTGCTCTGCTCTTCCGGGCACACTTTTGCTTTTCCTTCTCTGCTTTCCTCTGCTGTTCCTGCCCCTGCTTTGCTTTGCTTTGCCTCAGGTTGCTTTGCTTTGCTTTGTTTGCTTTGTCTTTCCTGGTAATGCTTTGCTTTTCCTCGTGCTACTTTGCTTTGCTTTGCTTTGCTTTGCCTTGCTCTGCTTTGCCTCCACTGGCCATGCTTTCTTTTGCTTTTTCAGGCCACGCTTTCCTTTGTTTTGCTTTGCTTTGTATTCCTGCCACGGCTTTGCTTTACCTTCTCTGCTCTGCTTTGCTTTTCCTACGCCTGCTGTGCTTTGCCTTGCCTCCTCTAACTGCTTTCTTTCTTTTGCTCTACATTTCCTGGCACTGCTTTGCTTTTCCTTGTGCTACTTTCCTTTGCTTTGCTCTGCCTTGCACTGCTTTGCCTTTCCTGGACATGCTTTACTTTGCTTTTCCTGGCTCTGCTTTGCTTGGTCTTTTTTTTGCGTTTTTTGTTTTTTTGTTTTTTTTTTTTTGTTTTTTTAATATAGTTACACATTCATTGCATTGCTTTTTTTTATTTTTGGACCTCTTTGCTTTGGTTTTCCTGGCCGCGCTTTGCTTTGCCTGGCCCTGCTTGTCATTTCTTTTCATTATGCCGCATTCTTTTCCCTAGCAGGGCTTTGCTTTGCCTTGCTCGGCTTTGCCTCCACTGGCCATGTTTTCTTTTGCTTTTCAGGCCACGCTTTCCTTTGTTTTGCTTTGCTTTGTATTCCTGCCACGGCTTTGCTTTACCTTCTCTGCTCTGCTTTGCTTTTCCTACCCCTGTTGTGCTTTGTCTCGCCTCAAACTGCTTTCTTTCTTTTGCTCTACATTTCCTGGCCCTGCTTTGCTTTTCCTTGTGCTACTTTCCTTTGCTCTGCTCTGCCTTGCACCGCTTTGCCTTTCCTGGACACGCTTTTCTTTGCTTTTCCTGGCCCTGCTTTGCTTGGTCTTTTTTTTGCGTTTTTTTGGTTTGTTTGTTTGTTTGTTTGTTTGTTTTATTTTAGTATAGATACATTTTCATTGCATTGCTTTGTTTTATTTTTGGACCTTTTTGCTTTGGTTTTCCTGGCCACGCTTTGCTTTTCCTGGCCATGCTTTTTCAGGCCATGCTTTCCTTTGTTTTGCTTTGCTTCGTATTCCTGCCACGACTTTGCTTTACCTTCTCTGCTCTGCTTTGCTTTTCCTACCCCTGTTGTGCTTTGTCTCGCCTCAAACTGCTTTCTTTCTTTTGCTCTACATTTCCTGGCCCTGCTTTGCTTTTCCTTGTGCTACTTTCCTTTGCTCTGCTCTGCCTTGCACCGCTTTGCCTTTCCTGGACACGCTTTTCTTTGCTTTTCCTGGCCCTGCTTTGCTTGGTCTTTTTTTTGCGTTTTTTTGGTTTGTTTGTTTGTTTGTTTGTTTGTTTTATTTTAGTATAGATACATTTTCATTGCATTGCTTTGTTTTATTTTTGGACCTTTTTGCTTTGGTTTTCCTGGCCACGCTTTGCTTTTCCTGGCCATGCTTTTTCAGGCCATGCTTTCCTTTGTTTTGCTTTGCTTCGTATTCCTGCCACGACTTTGCTTTACCTTCTCTGCTCTGCTTTGCTTTTCCTACCCCTGTTGTGCTTTGTCTCGCCTCAAACTGCTTTCTTTACTTTGCTCTACGTTTCCTGGCACTGCTGGGACTTTCCTTGTACGAGTTTGCACTGCTTTGCTTTGCCTTGCTCTGCGTTGCCTTTCCTGGCCATGCTTTTTCGGGCCACGCTTTCCTTTGTTTTGCTTTGCTTCGTATTCCTGCCACGACTTTGCTTTACCTTCTCTGCTCTGCTTTGCTTTTCCTACCCCTGTTGTGCTTTGCCTCGCCTCAAACTGCTTTCTTTACTTTGCTCTACCTTTCCTGGCACTGCTGGGACTTTCCTTGTACGAGTTTGCACTGCTTTGCTTTGCCTTGCTCGGCTTTCCTCTTCATTTCTCTGCTCTCCTGTGCTGCGCTAGGCTTCCTTTGCAGACCGTCCCGACGATTTTGCCGATGAGGCTATCGGTATATTTCGGAACGCATAAACCCTCAGACACACAGCTGGGCCTCCCCGCAGCCCGGACACTGTCCCCTCGCAACTCGAGGGTGGGGGCAGCAGGCCCGGCCACCCGACATGGTCAGTTCTGTGGCCCCAGCCGTGTGGCCCGCCGCTAGGCGGTCCCCACGGCTCCCCGTCTAGGGACGGTGTTGGGTGAGGTTTTGAACGACGATCAGTAACTACATGATTCCCACAACTACATTGGATGGAAGGCAACAATAAATAAATAAATAAATAAATAAATAAATAAATAAATAAATAAAGATAAAACCAGGTAAAGCAAGACATGGTTCTTGCCCGCTGTCACGGCGGACTAAGAGGTGTCAGGGAGGCCGGGGAGCGGGCGAGCAGGGTACAGCCACCGTCCGAGTCTGGCCGCCAGCTCTACCCGGCATGAGGGCCCTGCGGTCTTTGCCCCGCAGACACTGGGAACCGGCAGGAGGGCTGGCCGCCAGCTCCTTACATGTGCTTCGCTTCTCTTTGTTTTTCCTTGCTCTGCTTTGCTTTGCTCTGCTCTGCTCTTCCGGGCACACTTTTGCTTTTCCTTCTCTACTTTCCTCCGCTGTTCCTGCCCCTGCTTTGCTTTGCTTTGCCTCAGATTGCTTTGCTTTGCTTTGTTTGCTTTGTCTTTCCTGGCAATGTTATGCTTTTCCTCGTGCTACTTCGCTTTGCTTTGCTTTGCTTTGCCTTGCTCTAGTTTGCCTCCACGGGCCATGTTTTCTTTTGCTTTTTCAGGCCACGCTTTCCTTTGTTTTGCTTTGCTTTGTATTCCTGCCACGGCTTTGCTTTACCTTCTCTGCTCTGCTTTGCTTTTCCTACCCCTGCTGTGCTTTGCCTTGCCTCAAACTGCTTTCGTTAGTTTGCTCTACCTTTCCTGGCACTGCTGGGACTTTCCTTGTACGAGTTTGCACTGCTTTGCTTTGCCTTGCTCTGCTTTGCCTTTCCGGGACATGCTTTTTCAGGCCACGCTTTCCTTTGTTTTCCTTTGCTTCGTATTCCTGGCACCTCTTGGTTTTACCTTCTCTTCTCTGCTTTGCTTTTCCTACCCCTGCTGTGCTTTGCCTCGCCTCAAACTGCTTTCTTTACTTTGCTCTACCTTTCCTGGCACTGCTGGGACTTTCCTTGTACGAGTTTGCACTGCTTTGCTTTGCCTTGCTCTGCGTTGCCTTTCCTGGCCATGCTTTTTCAGGCCATGCTTTCCTTTGTTTTCCTTTGCTTCGTATTCCTGGCGCCTCTTGGTCTTACCTTCTCTGCTCTGCTTTGCTTTTCCTACCCCTGCTGTGCTTTGCCTCGCCTCAAACTGCTTTCTTTACTTTGCTCTACCTTTCCTGGCACTGCTGGGACTTTCCTTGTACGAGTTTGCACTGCTTTGCTTTGCCTTGCTCTGCTTTGCCTCCACTGGCCGTGTTTTCTTTTGCTTTTTCAGGCCACGCTTTCCTTTGTCTTGCTTCGCTTCGCTTTGTATTCCTGGCACCTCTAGGTTTTACTTTCTCTGCTCTGCTTTGCCTTGCCTCCAACTGCTTTCGTTACTTTGCTCTACCTTTCCTGGCCCTGCTGGGACTTTCCTTGTACGAGTTTGCACTGCTTTGCTTTGCCTTGCTCTGCTTTGCCTTTCCTGTCCGTGCTTTTTCAGGCCACGCTTTCCTTTGTTTTGCTTTGCTTTTTATTCCAGGCACCTCTTGGTTTTACTTTCTCTGCTCTGCTCTGTTTTTCCTACCCCTGCTGTGCTTTGCCTTGCCTCCTCAAACTGCTTTCTTTCTTTTGCTCTACATTTCCTGGCCCTGCTTTGCTTTTCCTTGTGCTACTTTCCTTTGCTCTGCTCTGCCTTGCACCGCTTTGCCTTTCCTGGACACGCTTTTCTTTGCTTTTCCTGGCCCTGCTTTGCTTGGTCTTTTTTTTTGAGTTTTTTTGTTTTGTTTGTTTCTTTGTTTGTTTTATTTTAGTATAGATACATTTTCATTGCATTGCTTTGTTTTATTTTTGGACCTTTTTGCTTTGGTTTTCCTGGCCACGCTTTGCTTTTCCTGGCCATGCTTTTTCAGGCCATGCTTTCCTTTGTTTTGCTTTGCTTCGTATTCCTGCCACGACTTTGCTTTACCTTTTCTGCTCTGCTTTGCTTTTCCTACCCCTGTTGTGCTTTGTCTCGCCTCAAACTGCTTTCTTTCTTTTGCTCTACATTTCCTGGCCCTGCTTTGCTTTTCCTTGTGCTACTTTCCTTTGCTCTGCTCTGCCTTGCACCGCTTTGCCTTTCCTGGACACGCTTTTCTTTGCTTTTCCTGGCCCTGCTTTGCTTGGTCTTTTTTTTGCGTTTTTTTGTTTTGTTTGTTTGTTTCTTTGTTTGTTTTATTTTAGTATAGATACATTTTCATTGCATTGCTTTGTTTTATTTTTGGACCTTTTTGCTTTGGTTTTCCTGGCCACGCTTTGCTTTTCCTGGCCATGCTTTTTCAGGCCATGCTTTCCTTTGTTTTGCTTTGCTTCGTATTCCTGCCACGACTTTGCTTTACCTTCTCTGCTCTGCTTTGCTTTTCCTACCCCTGTTGTGCTTTGTCTCGCCTCAAACTGCTTTCTTTACTTTGCTCTACGTTTCCTGGCACTGCTGGGACTTTCCTTGTACGAGTTTGCACTGCTTTGCTTTGCCTTGCTCTGCGTTGCCTTTCCTGGCCATGCTTTTTCAGGCCATGCTTTCCTTTGTTTTGCTTTGCTTCGTATTCCTGCCACGACTTTGCTTTACCTTCTCTGTTCTGCTTTGCTTTTCCTACCCCTGTTGTGCTTTGTCTCGCCTCAAACTGCTTTCTTTACTTTGCTCTACCTTTCCTGGCACTGCTGGGACTTTCCTTGTACGAGTTTGCACTGCTTTGCTTTGCCTTGCTCGGCTTTCCTCTTCATTTCTCTGCTCTCCTGTGCTGCGCTAGGCTTCCTTTGCAGACCGTCCCGACGATTTTGCCGATGAGGCTATCGGTATATTTCGGAACGCATAAACCCTCAGACACACAGCTGGGCCTCCCCGCAGCCCGGACACTGTCCCCTCGCAACTCGAGGGTGGGGGCAGCAGGCCCGGCCACCCGACATGGTCAGTTCTGTGGCCCCAGCCGTGTGGCCCGCCGCTAGGCGGTCCCCACGGCTCCCCGTCTAGGGACGGTGTTGGGTGAGGTTTTGAACGACGATCAGTAACTACATGATTCCCACAACTACATTGGATGGAAGGCAAGAATAAATAAATAAATAAATAAATGCAGGGGGGAAAAAAAAAAAAAAAAAATCAGGTAAAGCAAGACATGGTTCTTGCCCGCTGTCACGGCGGACTATGAGGGTTCAGGGAGGCCGGGGAGCGGGCGAGCAGGGTACAGCCACTGTCCGAGTCTGGCCGCCAGCTCTACCCGGCATGAGGGCCCTGCGGTCTTTGCCCCGCAGACACTGGGAACCGGCAGGAGGGCTGGCCGCCAGCTCCTTACATTTGCTTCGCTTCTCTTTCTTTTTCCTTGCTCTGCTTTGCTTTGCTCTGCTCTTCCGGGCACACTTTTGCTTTTCCTTCTCTCCTTTCCTCTGCTGTTCCTGCCCCTGCTTTGCTTTGCTTTGCCTCAGATTGCTTTGCTTTGGTTCGTTTGCTTTGTCTTTCCTGGCAATGCTTTGCTTTTCCTCGTGCTACTTTGCTTCGCTTTCCTTTGCCTTGCTCTGCTTTTCTGGCCGTGCTTTGTTTGGTTTTGCTTTACTTTGCCTTCCCTCTTTGACACTGTTTTAGTTTTCCTCCTGCTGCCTTGCTTTCCCTTTCTCTGCTTTGCCTTCCCTGCGCATGCTTTCTTTTGCTTTTTCAGGCCACGCTTTCCTTTGTTTTCCTTTGCTTCGTATTCCTGGCGCCTCTTGGTTTTACCTTCTCTACTCTGCTTTGCTTTTCCTACCCCTGCTGTGCTTTGCCTCGCCTCAAACTGCTTTCTTTACTTTGCTCTACCTTTCCTGGCACTGCTGGGACTTTCCTTGTACGAGTTTGCACTGCTTTGCTTTGCCTTGCTCTGCTTTGCCTCCACTGGCCGTGTTTTCTTTTGCTTTTTCAGGCCACGCTTTCCTTTGTCTTGCTTCGCTTCGCTTTGTATTCCTGGCACCTCTAGGTTTTACTTTCTCTGCTCTGCTTTGCCTTGCCTCCAACTGCTTTCGTTACTTTGCTCTACCTTTCCTGGCCCTGCTGGGACTTTCCTTGTACGAGTTTGCACTGCTTTGCTTTGCCTTGCTCTGCTTTGCCTTTCCTGTCCGTGCTTTTTCAGGCCACGCTTTCCTTTGTTTTGCTTTGCTTTTTATTCCAGGCACCTCTTGGTTTTACTTTCTCTGCTCTGCTCTGTTTTTCCTACCCCTGCTGTGCTTTGCCTTGCCTCCTCAAACTGCTTTCTTTCTTTTGCTCTACATTTCCTGGCCCTGCTTTGCTTTTCCTTGTGCTACTTTCCTTTGCTCTGCTCTGCCTTGCACCGCTTTGCCTTTCCTGGACACGCTTTTCTTTGCTTTTCCTGGCCCTGCTTTGCTTGGTCTTTTTTTTGAGTTTTTTTGTTTTGTTTGTTTCTTTGTTTGTTTTATTTTAGTATAGATACATTTTCATTGCATTGCTTTGTTTTATTTTTGGACCTTTTTGCTTTGGTTTTCCTGGCCACACTTTGCTTTTCCTGGCCATGCTTTTTCAGGCCATGCTTTCCTTTGTTTTGCTTTGCTTCGTATTCCTGCCACGACTTTGCTTTACCTTCTCTGCTCTGCTTTGCTTTTCCTACCCCTGTTGTGCTTTGTCTCGCCTCAAACTGCTTTCTTTACTTTGCTCTACGTTTCCTGGCACTGCTGGGACTTTCCTTGTACGAGTTTGCACTGCTTTGCTTTGCCTTGCTCTGCGTTGCCTTTCCTGGCCATGCTTTTTCAGGCCACGCTTTCCTTTGTCTTGCTTCGCTTCGTATTCCTGGCACCTCTTGGTTTTACTTTCTCTGCTCTGCTCTGCTTTTCCTACCCCTGCTGTGCTTTGCCTTGCCTCAAACTGCTTTCGTAAATTTGCTCTACGTTTCCTGGCACTGCTGGGACTTTCCTTGTACGAGTTTGCACTGCTTTGCTTTGCCTTGCTCTGCGTTGCCTTTCCTGGCCATGCTTTTTCAGGCCACGCTTTCCTTTGTCTTGCTTCGCTTCGTATACCTGGCACCTCTTGGTTTTACTTTCTCTGCTCTGCTTTGCTTTTCCTACCCCTGCTGTGCTTTGCCTCGCCTCCAACTGCTTTCTTTACTTTGCTCTACGGTTCCTGGCACTGCTGGGACTTTCCTTGTACAAGTTTGCACTGCTTTGCTTTGCCTTGCTCGGCTTTCCTCTTCATCTCTCTGCTCTCCTGTGCTGCGCTAGGCTTCCTTTGCAGACCGTCCCGACGATTTTGCCGATGAGGCGATCGGTATATTTCGGAACGCATAAACCCTCAGACACACAGCTGGGCCTCCCCGCAGCCCGGACACTGTCCCCTCGCAACTCGAGGGTGGGGGCAGCAGGCCCGGCCACCCGACATGGTCAGTTCTGTGGCCCCAGCCGTGTGGCCTGCCGCTAGGCGGGCCCCACTGCTGCCCGTCTGGGGACGGTGTTGGGTGAGGTTTTGAACGACGATCAGTAACTACATGATTCCCACAACTACAGTGGATGGAAGGCAACAATCAATAAATAAATAAATAAATAAAGATAAAACCAGGTAAAGCAAGACATGGTTCTTGCCCACTGTCACGGCGGACTATGAGGTGTCAGGGAGGCCGGGGGCGGGCGAGCAGGGTACAGCCACCATCCGAGTCTGGCCGCCAGCTCTACCCGGCATGAGGGCCCTGTGGTCTTTGCCCCGCAGACACTGGGAACCGGCAGGAGGGCTGGCCGCCAGCTCCTTACATTTGCTTCGCTTCTCTTTCTTTTTCCTTGCTCTGCTTTGCTTTGCTCTGCTCTTCCGGGCACACTTTTGCTTTTCCTTCTCTACTTTCCTCTGCTTTTCTTGCCCCTGCTTTGCTTTGCTTTGCCTCAGATTGCTTTGCTTTGCTTTGTTTGCTCTGTCTTTCCTGGCACTGCTTTGCTTTTCCTTGTGCTACTTCACTTTGCTTTGCTCTGCCTTGCACTGCTTTGCCTTTCCTGGACACGCTTTACTTTGCTTTTCCTGGCCCTGCTTTGCTTGTTGTCTTTTTTGCCTTTTTTTTTATTTTTTTTTTTTTTTAATTTTAGATACATATTCATTGCATTGCTTTGTTTTATTTTTGGACCTTTTTGCTTTGGTTTTCCTCGCTGCGCTTTGCTTTTCCTGGCCCTGCTTTTTCAGGCCATGCTTTCCTTTGTCTTGCTTCGCTTCGTATTCCTGGCACCTCTTGGTTTTACTTTCTCTGCTCTGCTTTGCTTTTCCTACCCCTGCTCTGCTTTGCCTCGCCTCAAACTGCTTTCTTTACTTTGCTCTACGTTTCCTGGCACTGCTGGGACTTTCCTTGTACGAGTTTGCACCGCTTTGCTTTGCCTTGCTCTGCGTTGCCTTTCCTGGCCATGCTTTTTCAGGCCATGCTTTCCTTTGTTTTGCTTCGCTTTGTATTCCTGCCACGGCTTTGCTTTACCTTCTCTGCTGTGCTTTGCTTTTCCTACCCCTGCTGTGCTTTGCCTCGCCTCAAACTGCTTTCTTTACTTTGCTCTACGTTTCCTGGCACTGCTGGGACTTTCCTTGTACGAGTTCGCACTGCTTTGCTTTGCCTTGCTCTGCGTTGCCTTTCCTGGCCATGCTTTTTCAGGCCATGCTTTCCTTTGTTTTGCTTTGCTTTGTATTCCTGGCACTGCTTTGCTTTTCCTTCTCTACGTTGCTTTCTTTTCCTAACCCTGCTGTGCTTTGCCTTGCCTCCTCAAACTGCTTTCTTTCTTTTGCTCTACATTTCCTGGCACTGCTTTGCTTTTCCTTGTGCTACTTTCCTTTCCTTTGCTCTGCCTTGCACCGCTTTGCCTTTCCTGGACACGCTTTACTTTGCTTTTCCTGGCCCTGCTTTGCTTGTTGTCTTTTTTGCCTTTTTTTTTTTTTTTTTTTTTTTTTTTTACTTTAGATACATATTCATTGCATTGCTTTGTTTTATTTTTGGACCTTTTGGCTTTGGTTTTCCTCGCTGCGCTTTGCTTTTCCTGGCCATGCTTTTTCAGGCCACGCTTTCCTTTGTCTTGCTCTGCTTTTATTCCTGGCACCTCTTGGTTTTACTTTCTCTGCTCTGCTCTGCTTTTCCTACGCCTGCAGTGCTTTGCCTTGCCTCAAACTGCTTTCCTTACTTCGCTCTACGTTTCCTGGCAATGCTGGGACTTTCCTTGTACGAGTTTGCACTGCTTCGCTTTGCCTTGCTCTGCTTTGCCTTTCCTGGCCACGCTTTTTCAGGCCACGCTTTCCTTTGTCTTGCTCTGCTTTGTATTCCTGGCACCTCTTGGTTTTACTTTCTCTGCTCTGCTTTGCTTTTCCTACACCTGCTGTGCTTTGCCTCGCCTCCAACTGCTTTCTTTACTTTGCTCTACGTTTCCTGGCACTGCTGGGACTTTCCTTGTACAAGCTTGCACTGCTTCGCTTTGCCTTGCTCTGCGTTGCCTTTCCTGACCATGCTTTTTCAGGCCATGCTTTCCCTTGTCTTGCTTCGCTTTGTTTTCCTGCCACGGCTTTGCTTTACCTTCTCTGCTCTGCTTTGCTTTTCCTACCCCTGCTTTGCTTTGCCTCGCCTCAAACTGCTCTCTTTACTCTGCTCTACGTTTCCTGGCACTGCTGGGACTTTCCTTGTACGAGTTTGCACTGCTTTGCTTTGCCTTGCTCGGCTTTCCTCTTCATTTCTCTGCTCTCCTGTGCTGCGCTAGGCTTCCTTTGCAGACCGTCCCGACGATTTTGCCGATGAGGCTATCGTTATATTTCGGAACGCATAAACCCTCAGACACACAGCTGGGCCTCCCCGCAGCCCGGACACTGTCCCCTCGCAACTCGAGGGTGGGGGCAGCAGGCCCGGCCACCCGACATGGTCAGTTCTGTGGCCCCAGCCGTGTGGCCTGCCGCTAGGCGGGCCCCACTGCTATTCGTCTGGGGACGGCGTTGGGTGAGGTTTTCAACGACGGTAAGTAACTACATGATTCCCACAACTACATTGGATGGAAGGCAACAATAAATAAATAAATAAATAAATAAATAAATAAAGATAAAACCAGGTAAAGCAAGACATGGTTCTTGCCCACTGTCACGGCGGACTAAGAGGTGTCAGGGAGGCCGGGGAGCGGGCGAGCAGGGTACAGCCACCGTCCGAGTCTGGCCGCCAGCTCTACCCGGCATGAGGGCCCTGCGGTCTTTGCCCCGCAGACACTGGGAACCGGCAGGAGGGCTGGCCGCCAGCTCCTTACATGTGCTTCGCTTCTCTTTCTTTTTCCTTGCTCTGCTTTGCTTTGCTCTGCTCTGCTCTTCCGGGCACACTTTTGCTTTTCCTTCTCTACTTTCCTCCGCTGTTCCTGCCCCTGCTTTGCTTTGCTTTGCCTCAGATTGCTTTGCTTTGCTTTGTTTGCTTTGTCTTTCCTGGCAATGTTATGCTTTTCCTCGTGCTACTTCGCTTTGCTTTGCTTTGCTTTGCCTTGCTCTAGTTTGCCTCCACGGGCCATGTTTTCTTTTGCTTTTTCAGGCCACGCTTTCCTTTGTTTTGCTTTGCTTTGTATTCCTGCCACGGCTTTGCTTTACCTTCTCTGCTCTGCTTTGCTTTTCCTACCCCTGCTGTGCTTTGCCTTGCCTCAAACTGCTTTCGTTAGTTTGCTCTACCTTTCCTGGCACTGCTGGGACTTTCCTTGTACGAGTTTGCACTGCTTTGCTTTGCCTTGCTCTGCTTTGCCTTTCCTGGCCATGCTTTTTCAGGCCACGCTTTCCTTTGTTTTCCTTTGCTTCGTATTCCTGGCACCTCTTGGTTTTACCTTCTCTTCTCTGCTTTGCTTTTCCTACCCCTGCTGTGCTTTGCCTCGCCTCAAACTGCTTTCTTTACTTTGCTCTACCTTTCCTGGCACTGCTGGGACTTTCCTTGTACGAGTTTGCACTGCTTTGCTTTGCCTTGCTCTGCGTTGCCTTTCCTGGCCATGCTTTTTCAGGCCATGCTTTCCTTTGTTTTCCTTTGCTTCGTATTCCTGGCGCCTCTTGGTCTTACCTTCTCTGCTCTGCTTTGCTTTTCCTACCCCTGCTGTGCTTTGCCTCGCCTCAAACTGCTTTCTTTACTTTGCTCTACCTTTCCTGGCACTGCTGGGACTTTCCTTGTACGAGTTTGCACTGCTTTGCTTTGCCTTGCTCTGCTTTGCCTCCACTGGCCGTGTTTTCTTTTGCTTTTTCAGGCCACGCTTTCCTTTGTCTTGCTTCGCTTCGCTTTGTATTCCTGGCACCTCTAGGTTTTACTTTCTCTGCTCTGCTTTGCCTTGCCTCCAACTGCTTTCGTTACTTTGCTCTACCTTTCCTGGCCCTGCTGGGACTTTCCTTGTACGAGTTTGCACTGCTTTGCTTTGCCTTGCTCTGCTTTGCCTTTCCTGTCCGTGCTTTTTCAGGCCACGCTTTCCTTTGTTTTGCTTTGCTTTTTATTCCAGGCACCTCTTGGTTTTACTTTCTCTGCTCTGCTCTGTTTTTCCTACCCCTGCTGTGCTTTGCCTTGCCTCCTCAAACTGCTTTCTTTCTTTTGCTCTACATTTCCTGGCCCTGCTTTGCTTTTCCTTGTGCTACTTTCCTTTGCTTTGCTCTGCCTTGCACCGCTTTGCCTTTCCTGGACACGCTTTTCTTTGCTTTTCCTGGCCCTGCTTTGCTTGGTCTTTTTTTTGCGTTTTTTTGTTTTGTTTGTTTGTTTGTTTGTTTGTTTTATTTTAGTATAGATACATTTTCATTGCATTGCTTTGTTTTATTTTTGGACCTTTTTGCTTTGGTTTTCCTGGCCACGCTTTGCTTTTCCTGGCCATGCTTTTTCAGGCCATGCTTTCCTTTGTTTTGCTTTGCTTCGTATTCCTGCCACGACTTTGCTTTACCTTCTCTGCTCTGCTTTGCTTTTCCTACCCCTGTTGTGCTTTGTCTCGCCTCAAACTGCTTTCTTTACTTTGCTCTACGTTTCCTGGCACTGCTGGGACTTTCCTTGTACGAGTTTGCATTGCTTTGCTTTGCCTTGCTCTGCGTTGCCTTTCCTGGCCATGCTTTTTCGGGCCACGCTTTCCTTTGTTTTGCTTTGCTTCGTATTCCTGGCACCTCTTGGTTTTACTTTCTCTGCTCTGCTCTGCTTGTCCTACCCCTGCTGTGCTTTGCCTTGCCTCAAACTGCTTTCGTTACTTTGCTCTACGGTTCCTGGCACTGCTGGGACTTTCCTTGTACAAGTTTGCACTGCTTTGCTTTGCCTTGCTCGGCTTTCCTCTTCATTGCTCTGCTCTCCTGTGCTGCGCTAGGCTTCCTTTGCAGACTGTCCCGACGATTTTGCCAATGAGGCGATCGGGTATATTTAGGAACGCATAAACCCTCAGACACACAGCTGGGCCTCCCCGCAGCCCGGACACTGTCCCCTCGCAACTCGAGGGTGGGGGCAGCAGGCCCGGCCACCCGACATGGTCAGTTCTGTGGCCCCAGCCGTGTGGCCCGCCGCTAGGCGGTCCCCACTGCTCCCCGTCTGGGGACGGTGTTGGGTGAGGTTTTGAACGACGATCAGTAAATACATGATTCCCACAACTACATTGGATGGAAGGCAACAATCAATAAATAAATAAATAAATGCAGGGGGGGAAAAAAAAAAAAAAAAAAATCAGGTAAAGCAAGACATGGTTCTTGCCCGCTGTCACGGCGGACTATGAGGTGTCAGGGAGGCCGGGGAGCGGGCGAGCAGGGTACAGCCACCGTCCGAGTCTGGCCGCCAGCTCTACCCGGCATGAGGGCCCTGCGGTCTTTGCCCCGCAGACACTGGGAACCGGCAGGAGGGCTGGCCGCCAGCTCCTTACATTTGCTTCGCTTCTCTTTCTTTTTCCTTGCTCTGCTTTGCTTTGCTCTGCTCTTCCGGGCACACTTTTGCTTTTCCTTCTCTCCTTTCCTCTGCTGTTCCTGCCCCTGCTTTGCTTTGCTTTGCCTCAGATTGCTTTGCTTTGGTTCGTTTGCTTTGTCTTTCCTGGCAATGCTTTGCTTTTCCTCGTGCTACTTTGCTTCGCTTTCCTTTGCCTTGCTCTGCTTTTCTGGCCGTGCTTTGTTTGGTTTTGCTTTACTTTGCCTTCCCTCTTTGACACTGTTTTAGTTTTCCTCGTGCTGCCTTGCTTTCCCTTTCTCTGCTTTGCCTTCCCTGCGCATGCTTTCTTTTGCTTTTTCAGGCCACGCTTTCCTTTGTTTAGCTTTGCTTTGTATTCCTGGCACTGCTTCTCTTTTCCTTCTCTACGTTGCTTTGTTTTCCTACCCCCGCTGTGCTTCGCCTTGCCTCAATTTCTTTCTTTCCTTTGCTCTACCTTTCCTGGCCCTGCTTTGTTTTTGCTTGTGCTACTTTGCTCTGCTTTGCTTTGCCTTACTGTCATTTGCCTTTCCTGGCCATGCTTTGCTTTGCTTTTCTTACCCCTGCTTTTCTTTCCTTTTCTGGCCCTGCTTTCTTTTACTTTGCTTCACTTTGCCTTGAATTCCAGACAGTGCTTTGCTTTGTCTTGTGCTGCTTTGCTTTGTTTTGCATTGCTGTGCTTTGCATTCCCTGGCCCTCATTTTTGTTTTTCTTCCCCCTCCCCCCCCCCCCAACCCCCCCCCCACCGCCCCCCCCCCCCCGCCATGCTTTCCTTTGTTTTGCTTTGCTTTGTGTTCCTGGCTCTGCTATGCATTTCTTTGTGCTGTTTTGCTCTGCTTTGCTTTGCCTTGCTCTGCTTTGCCTTTCCTGGCCATGCTTTGCTTTGCTTTTTCTGGCCCTACTTTGCTTTGGTTGTTTTGTTTGTTCGGTTGTTTTTTTTTTACCCTTTTTCCTTTGTTTTTTTCTGGCCGTGCTTTGCTTTTCCTTATGCCACTTTCTTTTCCCTAGCGGGGCTTTGCTTTGCCTTGCTCTGCTTTCCTCCGCATTGCTCTGCTCTGCTCTGCTTTGCTGCTCTAGGCTTCTTTTGCAGACCGTCCCACCGATTTTGCCGACGAGTCGATCGGTGTATTTAGAAACACGTAAACCCTCAGACGCACACCTTGACCTCCCCCCACCTTGGCGACTGTCCCCTCGGAACTGGCGGACGAGGGGACAGGGATCTGGCCACCGGGCCGGGTCTATTCTGTGGCCCCCGCTGTCCGGCAAGCCGCCAGGTGGGCCCCGTTGCTATTCGTCTCGGGAGGGTGGGGGTTGCGAACGACGCTAAGTAACTACGTGATTCCTAAAAGTAAAGGGGGAAACAGACAACGATTATTATTATTATTACTACTACTGTTTTTATTATGTTTTCGTTATATATATATTTACTCTAATTTAGTACTTTCTTTTGTAATAACTCTTAAGTAGTATATATAATATTATATATCTATGGATCGTTTATGTAACGATAAAAAGCTAAAGCAAACCGGCCGGGCAGCCAGCCACACCGAGTCGCACAGGTGGCGAGCTGCTCGTGACCGAGCGGGAGCCTCTTATGTCAGAGCGGCCGGCGGCCGGAAGCAACCGGGGGCCGCTGCCACACCCTCGCCTTCTTGAACGCCCGCCTCCCCGTAACCCGGCAACGGGCCCCTCCCTATTCGTCTGGGGCGGGTGGGGGGTGCGATTTCGAAGGACACTAAGGAACTACACGTTTCGTATTCACAGCACTGTTTTTCTTTGCTTTGCTTTTCCTGGCCCTGCTTTGCTTTGCTTTGCATTCGTGGCACCGCTTTGTTTTTCCCGGCCCTGTTTTGCTTTGTTTTTACTGACCCCGATTCGTTTTGCTTTTCCTGGCCCTGCTTGACTTTTCTTTGCCCGATAAGGCTTTCTTTTTCCTCGCAGGGTTTGCTTTGCTTTGCCTTGCTCTGCTTTGCCTTCCCTGGCCCTGCTACGTTTTGCTTCTTCCGGCCACGCTTTCCTTTGCTTAGCTTTGCTTCGTATTCCTGGCGCAGCTTTGCTTTTTCTTCTCTGCTTTGCTTTGCTTCTCCTACCCCTGCTGTGCTTCGCCTCGCCTCAAAGTCCTTTGCTTTGCCTTTCCTGGCCCTGCTTTGCTTTTCCTTGTGCTACTTTGCTCTGCTCTGCTTTGCCTTACTGTCATTTGCCTTTCCTGGCCATGCTTTGCTTTGCTTTTCTTACCCCTGCTTTTCTTTCCTTTTCTGGCCCTGCTTTCTTTTACTTTGCTTCACTTTGCCTTGAATTCCTGACAGTGCTTTGCTTTGTCTTGTGCTGCTTTGCTTTGTTTTGCATTGCTGTGCTTTGCATTCCCTGGCCCTCGTTTTTTTTTTTTTTCTTTCTTCGCTCCCCCCCCCCACCTCCCCCCGTCCCCCCCCCCCCCCCTCCCCCCCCCCCCGACCATGCCTTCCTTTGTTTTGCTTTGCTTTGTGTTCCTGGCTCTGCTATGCATTTCTTTGTGCTGCTTTGCTCTGCTTTGCTTTGCCTTGCTCTGCATTCCCTGGCCCTCATTTTTTTTTTTTTTCTCCCCCCCCACCCCGGCCATGCCTTCCTTTGTTTGCTTTGCTTTGTGTTCCTGGCTCTGCTATGTATTTCTTTGTGCTGCTTTGCTCTGCTTTGCCTTTCCTGGCCATGCTTTGCTTTGCTTTTTCTGGCCCTACTTTGTTTTGTTTTTTGTTTTTTTTTTTGTTTGTTTGTTTGTTTGTTTTTTACCCTTTTTCCTTTGTTTTTTCTGGCCGTGCTTTGCTTTTCCTTATGCCACTTTCTTTTCCCTAGCGGGGCTTTGCTTTGCCTTGCTCTGCTTTCCTCCGCATTGCTCTGCTCTGCTCTGCTTTGCTGCTCTAGGCTCCTTTTGCAGACCGTCCCACCGATTTTGCCGACGAGTCGATCGGTGTATTTAGAAACACGTAAACCCTCAGACGCACACCTTGACCTCCCCCCACCTCGGCGACTGTCCCCTCGGAACTGGCGGACGAGGGGACAGGGATCTGGCCACCGGGCCGGGTCTATTCTGTGGCCCCCGCTGTCCGGCGAGCCGCCAGGTGGGCCCCGTTGCTATTCGTCTGGGGAGGGTGGGGGTTGCGAACGACGCTAAGTAACTACGTGATTCCTAAAAGTAAAGGGGGAAACAGACAACGATTATTATTATTATTACTACTACTGTTTTTATTATGTTTTCGTTATATATATATTTACTCTTATTTAGTACTTTCTTTTGTAATAACTCTTAAGTAGTATATATAATATTATATATCTATGGATCGTTTATGTAACGATAAAAAGCTAAAGCAAACCGGCCGGGCAGCCAGCCACACCGAGTCGCACAGGTGGCGAGCTGCTCGTGACCGAGCGGGAGCCTCTTATGTCAGAGCGGCCGGCGGCCGGAAGCAACCGGGGGCCGCTGCCACACCCTCGCCTTCTTGAACGCCCGCCTCCCCGTAACCCGGCAACGGGCCCCTCCCTATTCGTCTGGGGCGGGTGGGGGGTGCGATTTCGAAGGACACTAAGGAACTACACGTTTCGTATTCACAGCACTGTTTTTCTTTGCTTTGCTTTTCCTGGCCCTGCTTTGCTTTGCTTTGCATTCGTGGCACCGCTTTGTTTTTCCCGGCCCTGTTTTGCTTTGTTTTTACTGACCCCGATTCCTTTTGCTTTTCCTGGCCCTGCTTGACTTTTCTTTGCCCGATAAGGCTTTCTTTTTCCTCGCAGGGTTTGCTTTGCTTTGCCTTGCTCTGCTTTGCCTTCCCTGGCCCTGCTACGTTTTGCTTCTTCCGGCCACGCTTTCCTTTGCTTAGCTTTGCTTCGTATTCCTAGCGCCGCTTTGCTTTTTCTTCTCTGCTTTGCTTTGCTTCTCCTACCCCTGCTGTGCTTCGCCTCGCCTCAAAGTCCTTTGCTTTGCCTTTCCTGGCCCTGCTTTGCTTTTCCTCGTGCTACTTTGCTTTGCCTTGGTCTGCTTTGCTTTTCCTCGTGCTACTTTGCTTTGCCTTGGTCTGCTTTGCTTTTCCTTGCCGTGCTTTGTTTTGTTTTGCTCTGCTTTATATTCACCGCATCGCCTTGCTTTCCTTGGCCCTGCATTTTTTTTTTTTTTTTTCTCTGTCCCTCTTTGTTTAGCTTTCCCTGGACCTGCTTTGCTTTGCTTTGCGTTCGGGGCACCTCTTTGCTTTTCCTGGACCTCCTTTGCTTGGGTTTTTCTCGCCCTTCTTTGTTTTGCTTTTCCCGGCCCTGCCTTGCTTTGTTTGGCTTTATTTCGTATTCATGACGCCGCTTTTCTTTTCCTGGACCTCCTTTGCTTGGGTTTTTCTCGCCCTTCTTTGTTTTGATTTCCTGGCCCTGCTTTGCTTTGTTTTTACTGACCCCGATTCCTTTTGCTTTTCCTGGCCCTGCTTGACTTTTCTTTGCCCGATAAGGCTTTCTTTTTCCTCGCAGGGTTTGCTTTGCTTTGCCTTGCTCTGCTTTGCCTTCCCTGGCCCTGCTACGTTTTGCTTCTTCCGGCCACGCTTTCCTTTGCTTAGCTTTGCTTCGTATTCCTGGCGCTGCTTTGCTTTTTCTTCTCTGCTTTGCTTTGCTTCTCCTACCCCTGCTGTGCTTCGCCTCGCCTCAAAGTCCTTTGCTTTGCCTTTCCTGGCCCTGCTTTGCTTTTCCTTGTGCTACTTTGCTCTGCTTTGCTTTGCCTTACTGTCATTTGCCTTTCCTGGCCATGCTTTGCTTTGCTTTTCTTACCCCTGCTTTTCTTTCCTTTTCTGGCCCTGCTTTGTTTTACTTTGCTTCACTTTGCCTTGAATTCCAGACAGTGCTTTGCTTTGTCTTGTGCTGCTTTGCTTTGTTTCGCATTGCTGTGCTTTGCATTCCCTGGCCCTGTTTTTTTTTTTCCTTTCTTCGCCCCCCCCCCCCCCCCCCCCCCCCCCCCCCCGGCCATGCCTTCCTTTGTTTTGCTTTGCTTTGTGTTCCTGGCTCTGCTATGCATTTCTTTGTGCTGCTTTGCTCTGCTTTGCTTTGCCTTGCTCTGCATTCCCTGGCCCTCATTTTTTTTTTTTCTCCCCCCCCCACCCCGGCCATGCCTTCCTTTGTTTTCCTTTGCTTTGTGTTCCTGGCTCTGCTATGTATTTCTTTGTGCTGCTTTGCTCTGCTTTGCCTTTCCTGGCCATGCTTTGCTTTGCTTTTTCTGGCCCTACTTTGCTTTGGTTTTTTTTGTTTGTTTGTTTGTTTTTTGTTTTTTTTTTTTTGTGTTTTTTTTTTTTTTTACCCTTTTTCCTTTGTTTTTTTCTGGCCGTGCTTTGCTTTTCCTTATGCCACTTTCTTATCCCTAGCGGGGCTTTGCTTTGCCTTGCTCTGCTTTCCTCCGCATTGCTCTGCTCTGCTCTGCTTTGCTGCTCTAGGCTCCTTTTGCAGACCGTCCCACCGATTTTGCCGACGAGTCGATCGGTGTATTTAGAAACACGTAAACCCTCAGACGCACACCTTGACCTCCCCCCACCTCGGCGACTGTCCCCTCAGAACTGGCGGACGAGGGGACAGGGATCTGGCCACCGGGCCGGGTCTATTCTGTGGCCCCCGCTGTCCGGCGAGCCGCCAGGTGGGCCCCGTTGCTATTCGTCTGGGGAGGGTGGGGGTTGCGAACGACGCTAAGTAACTACGTGATTCCTAAAAGTAAAGGGGGAAACTGACAACGATGATTATTATTATTGCTACTACTCTTTTTATTATGTTTTCGTTATATATATATTTACTCTTATTTAGTACTTTCTTTTGTAATAACTTTTAAGTAGTATATGTAATATTAAATATCTATCGATCGTTTATGTAACGATAAAAAGCTAAAGCAAACCGGCCGGGCAGCCAGCCACACCGAGTCGCACAGGTGGCGAGCTGCTCGTGACCGAGCGGGAGCCTCTTATGTCAGAGCGGCCGGCGGCCGGAAGCAACCGGGGGCCGCTGCCACACCCTCGCCTTCTCGAACGCCCGCCTCCCTGTTACCCGGCAACGGGCCCCTCCCTATTCGTCTGGGGCGGGTGGGGGGTGCGATTTCGGACGACACTAAGGAACTACACGTTTCGTATTCACAGCGCTGTTTTTCTTTGCTTTGCTTTTCCTGGCCCTGCTTTGCTTTGCTTTGCATTCGTGGCACCGCTTTGTTTTTCCCGGCCCTGTTTTGCTTTGTTTTTACTGACCCCGATTCGTTTTGCTTTTCCTGGCCCTGCTTGACTTTTCTTTGCCCGATAAGGCTTTCTTTTTCCTTGCAGGGTTTGCTTTGCTTTGCCTTGCTCTGCTTTGCCTTCCCTGGCCCTGCTACGTTTTGCTTCTTCCGGCCACGCTTTCCTTTGCTTAGCTTTGCTTCGTATTCCTGGCGCAGCTTTGCTTTTTCTTCTCTGCTTTGCTTTGCTTCTCCTACCCCTGCTGTGCTTCGCCTCGCCTCAAAGTCCTTTGCTTTGCCTTTCCTGGCCCTGCTTTGCTTTTCCTTGTGCTACTTTGCTCTGCTTTGCTTTGCCTTACTGTCATTTGCCTTTCCTGGCCATGCTTTGCTTTGCTTTTCTTACCCCTGCTTTTCTTTCCTTTTCTGGCCCTGCTTTGTTTTACTTTGCTTCACTTTGCCTTGAATTCCAGACAGTGCTTTGCTTTGTCTTGTGCTGCTTTGCTTTGTTTCGCATTGCTGTGCTTTGCATTCCCTGGCCCTCTTTTTTTTTTTTCTTTCTTCGCCCCCCCCCCCTTCTCCCCCCGCCCCCCCCCCCCCCCCGGCCATGCCTTCCTTTGTTTTGCTTTGCTTTGTGTTCCTGGCTCTGCTATGCATTTCTTTGTGCTGCTTTGCTCTGCTTTGCTTTGCCTTGCTCTGCATTCCCTGGCCCTCATTTTTTTTTTTTTTTCTCCCCCCCCCACCCCGGCCATGCCTTCCTTTGTTTGCTTTGCTTTGTGTTCCTGGCTCTGCTATGTATTTCTTTGTGCTGCTTTGCTCTGCTTTGCCTTTCCTGGCCATGCTTTGCTTTGCTTTTTCTGGCCCTACTTTGCTTTGTTTTTTTTGTTTGTTTGTTTGTTTTTTGCTTTTTGGTTTTTTTTTTTTACCCTTTTTCCTTTGTTTTTTCTGGCCGTGCTTTGCTTTTCCTTATGCCACTTTCTTTTCCCTAGCGGGGCTTTGCTTTGCCTTGCTCTGCTTTCCTCCGCATTGCTCTGCTCTGCTCTGCTTTGCTGCTCTAGGCTTCTTTTGCAGACCGTCCCACCGATTTTGCCGACGAGTCGATCGGTGTATTTAGAAACACGTAAACCCTCAGACGCACACCTTGACCTCCCCCCACCTCGGCGACTGTCCCCTCGGAACTGGCGGACGAGGGGACAGGGATCTGGCCACCGGGCCGGGTCTATTCTGTGGCCCCCGCTGTCCGGCGAGCCGCCAGGTGGGCCCCGTTGCTATTCGTCTGGGGAGGGTGGGGGTTGCGAACGACGCTAAGTAACTACTCGATTCGTAAAAGTAAAGGGGGAAACTGACAACGATTATTATTACTACTACTCTTTTTATTATGTTTTCGTTATATATATATTTACTCTTATTTAGTACTTTCTTTTGTAATAACTTTTAAGTAGTATACGTAATATTAAATATCTATCGATCGTTTATATAACGATAAAAAGCTAAAGCAAACCGGCCGGGCAGCCAGCCACACCGAGTCGCACAGGTGGCGAGCTGCTCGTGACCGAGCGGGAGCCTCTTATGTCAGAGCGGCCGGCGGCCGGAAGCAACCGGGGGCCGCTGCCACACCCTCGCCTTCTTGAACGCCCGCCTCCCCGTTACCCGGCAATGGGCCCCTCCCTATTCGTCTGGGGCGGGTGGGGGGTGCGATTTCGGACGACACTAAGGAACTACACGTTTCGTATTCACAGCACTGTTTTTCTTTGCTTTGCTTTTCCTGGCCCTGCTTTGCTTTGCTTTGCATTCGTGGCACCGCTTTGTTTTTCCCGGCCCTGTTTTGCTTTGTTTTTACTGACCCCGATTCCTTTTGCTTTTCCTGGCCCTGCCTGACTTTTCTTTGCCCGATAAGGCTTTCTTTTTCCTCGCAGGGTTTGCTTTGCTTTGCCTTGCTCTGCTTTGCCTTCCCTGGCCCTGCTACGTTTTGCTTCTTCCGGCCACGCTTTCCTTTGCTTAGCTTTGCTTCGTATTCCTGGCGCCGCTTTGCTTTTTCTTCTCTGCTTTGCTTTGCTTCTCCTACCCCTGCTGTGCTTCGCCTCGCCTCAAAGTCCTTTGCTTTGCCTTTCCTGGCCCTGCTTTGCTTTTCCTCACGCTACTTTGCTTTGCCTTGTTCTGCTTTGCTTTTCCTTGCCGTGCTTTGTTTTGTTTTGCTCTGCTTTGTATTCACCGCATCGCCTTGCTTTCCTTGGTCCTGCATTTTTTTTTTTTTTTTTTCTCTGTCCCTCTTTGTTTAGCTTTCCCTGGACCTGCTTTGCTTTGCTTTGCGTTCGCGGCACCTCTTTGCTTTTCGCGGACCTCCTTTGCTTGGGTTTTTCTCGCCCTTCTTTGTTTTGCTTTTCCCGGCCCTGCCTTGCTTTGTTTGGCTTTATTTCGTATTCATGACGCCGCTTTTCTTTTCCTGGACCTCCTTTGCTTGGGTTTTTCTCGCCCTTCTTTGTTTTGATTTCCTGGCCCTGCTTTGCTTTGTTTTTACT
Organism: Anser anser; assembly: GCF_964211835.1. Lineage (NCBI taxonomy): Eukaryota > Metazoa > Chordata > Aves > Anseriformes > Anatidae > Anser > Anser anser. The sequence goes on along the minus strand of NW_028153882.1, from coordinate 2,099 downwards.
GACCCCGATTCCTTTTGCTTTTCCTGGCCCTGCTTGACTTTTCTTTGCCCGATAAGGCTTTCTTTTTCCTCGCAGGGTTTGCTTTGCTTTGCCTTGCTCTGCTTTGCCTTCCCTGGCCCTGCTACGTTTTGCTTCTTCCGGCCACGCTTTCCTTTGCTTAGCTTTGCTTCGTATTCCTGGCGCTGCTTTGCTTTTTCTTCTCTGCTTTGCTTTGCTTCTCCTACCCCTGCTGTGCTTCGCCTCGCCTCAAAGTCCTTTGCTTTGCCTTTCCTGGCCCTGCTTTGCTTTTCCTTGTGCTACTTTGCTCTGCTTTGCTTTGCCTTACTGTCATTTGCCTTTCCTGGCCATGCTTTGCTTTGCTTTTCTTACCCCTGCTTTTCTTTCCTTTTCTGGCCCTGCTTTGTTTTACTTTGCTTCACTTTGCCTTGAATTCCAGACAGTGCTTTGCTTTGTCTTGTGCTGCTTTGCTTTGTTTCGCATTGCTGTGCTTTGCATTCCCTGGCCCTGTTTTTTTTTTTCCTTTCTTCGCCCCCCCCCCCCCCCCCCCCCCCCCCCCCCGGCCATGCCTTCCTTTGTTTTGCTTTGCTTTGTGTTCCTGGCTCTGCTATGCATTTCTTTGTGCTGCTTTGCTCTGCTTTGCTTTGCCTTGCTCTGCATTCCCTGGCCCTCATTTTTTTTTTTTCTCCCCCCCCCACCCCGGCCATGCCTTCCTTTGTTTTCCTTTGCTTTGTGTTCCTGGCTCTGCTATGTATTTCTTTGTGCTGCTTTGCTCTGCTTTGCCTTTCCTGGCCATGCTTTGCTTTGCTTTTTCTGGCCCTACTTTGCTTTGGTTTTTTTTGTTTGTTTGTTTGTTTTTTGTTTTTTTGTTTGTTTTTTTTTTTTTTTTTACCCTTTTTCCTTTGTTTTTTTCTGGCCGTGCTTTGCTTTTCCTTATGCCACTTTCTTATCCCTAGCGGGGCTTTGCTTTGCCTTGCTCTGCTTTCCTCCGCATTGCTCTGCTCTGCTCTGCTTTGCTGCTCTAGGCTCCTTTTGCAGACCGTCCCACCGATTTTGCCGACGAGTCGATCGGTGTATTTAGAAACACGTAAACCCTCAGACGCACACCTTGACCTCCCCCCACCTCGGCGACTGTCCCCTCAGAACTGGCGGACGAGGGGACAGGGATCTGGCCACCGGGCCGGGTCTATTCTGTGGCCCCCGCTGTCCGGCGAGCCGCCAGGTGGGCCCCGTTGCTATTCGTCTGGGGAGGGTGGGGGTTGCGAACGACGCTAAGTAACTACGTGATTCCTAAAAGTAAAGGGGGAAACTGACAACGATGATTATTATTATTGCTACTACTCTTTTTATTATGTTTTCGTTATATATATATTTACTCTTATTTAGTACTTTCTTTTGTAATAACTTTTAAGTAGTATATGTAATATTAAATATCTATCGATCGTTTATGTAACGATAAAAAGCTAAAGCAAACCGGCCAGGCAGCCAGCCACACCGAGTCGCACAGGTGGCGAGCTGCTCGTGACCGAGCGGGAGCCTCTTATGTCAGAGCGGCCGGCGGCCGGAAGCAACCGGGGGCCGCTGCCACACCCTCGCCTTCTCGAACGCCCGCCTCCCCGTTACCCGGCAACGGGCCCCTCCCTATTCGTCTGGGGCGGGTGGGGGGTGCGATTTCGGACGACACTAAGGAACTACACGTTTCGTATTCACAGCGCTGTTTTTCTTTGCTTTGCTTTTCCTGGCCCTGCTTTGCTTTGCTTTGCATTCGTGGCACCGCTTTGTTTTTCCCGGCCCTGTTTTGCTTTGTTTTTACTGACCCCGATTCCTTTTGCTTTTCCTGGCCCTGCTTGACTTTTCTTTGCCCGATAAGGCTTTCTTTTTCCTTGCAGGGTTTGCTTTGCTTTGCCTTGCTCTGCTTTGCCTTCCCTGGCCCTGCTACGTTTTGCTTCTTCCGGCCACGCTTTCCTTTGCTTAGCTTTGCTTCGTATTCCTGGCGCAGCTTTGCTTTTTCTTCTCTGCTTTGCTTTGCTTCTCCTACCCCTGCTGTGCTTCGCCTCGCCTCAAAGTCCTTTGCTTTGCCTTTCCTGGCCCTGCTTTGCTTT
>NW_028153883.1:0-33711 GCF_964211835.1 Anser anser | reverse complement strand
ACCTTTACGCAACCCCACACTCAACAGGACTCTGCGTCTTCACTCTTTCCTAGCAACCCCTAAACATACCCTAACCGCACAAAGAAGCTGAACCCGAGTTAGACCCGAAAAACACGTACGGTGCCACTTTCTGCCATCAAAAGTGCTCTCAGCGGAAGCCTTTGGGTCACCTGAACTCCCTGGGGGAGCCTTTACGCAACCCCACACTCAACAGACTCTGCGTCTTCACTCTTTCCTAACAACCCTAAACAAACCCTAACCGCACAAGAAGCTGAACCCGAGTTAGACCCGAAAAAACACGTAGGTGCCACTTTCTGCCATCAAAAAGTGCTCTCAGCGGAAGCCTTTGGGTACACCTGAACTCCCTGGGGGAGCCTTTACGCAACCCCACACTCAACAGGACTCTGCGTCTTCACTCTTTCCTAGCAACCCTAAACATAACCCTAACCGGAACAAGAAGCTGAACCCGAGTTAGACCCGAAAAAACACGTACGGTGCCACTTTCTGCCATCAAAAAGTGCTCTCAGCGGAAGCCTTTGGGTACACCTGAACTCCCTGGGGGAGCCTTTACGCAACCCCACACTCAACAGGACTCTGCGTCTTCACTCTTCCTAGCAACCCTAAACATAACCCTAACCGCAACAAGAAGCTGAACCCGAGTTAGACCCGAAAAAACACGTACGGTGCCACTTTCTGCCATCAAAAAGTGCTCTCAGCGGAAGCCTTTGGGTACACCTGAACTCCCTGGGGGAGCCTTTACGCAACCCCACACTCAACAGGACTCTGCGTCTTCACTCTTTCCTAACAACCCTAAACATAACCCTAACCGCAACAAGAAGCTGAACCCGAGTTAGACCCGAAAAAACACGTACGGTGCCACTTTCTGCCATCAAAAAGTGCTCTCAGCGGAAGCCTTTGGGTACACCTGAACTCCCTGGGGGAGCCTTTACGCAACCCCACACTCAACAGGACTCTGCGTCTTCACTCTTTCCTAACAACCCTAAACATAACCCTAACCGCAACAAGAAGCTGAACCCGAGTTAGACCCGAAAAAACACGTACGGTGCCACTTTCTGCATCAAAAAGTGCTCTCAGCGGAAGCCTTTGGGTACACCTGAACTCCCTGGGGGAGCCTTTACGCAACCCCACACTCAACAGGACTCTGCGTCTTCACTCTTTCCTAACAACCCTAAACATAACCCTAACCGCAACAAGAAGCTGAACCCGAGTTAGACCCGAAAAAACACGTACGGTGCCACTTTCTGCCATCAAAAAGTGCTCTCAGCGGAAGCCTTTGGGTACACCTGAACTCCCTGGGGGAGCCTTTACGCAACCCCACACTCAACAGGACTCTGCGTCTTCACTCTTTCCTAACAACCCTAAACATAACCCTAACCGCAACAAGAAGCTGAACCCGAGTTAGACCCGAAAAAACACGTACGGTGCCACTTTCTGCCATCAAAAAGTGCTCTCAGCGGAAGCCTTTGGGTACACCTGAACTCCCTGGGGGAGCCTTTACGCAACCCCACACTCAACAGGACTCTGCGTCTTCACTCTTTCCTAACAACCCTAAACATAACCCTAACCGCAACAAGAAGCTGAACCCGAGTTAGACCCGAAAAAACACGTACGGTGCCACTTTCTGCCATCAAAAAGTGCTCTCAGCGGGAAGCCTTTGGGTACACCTGAACTCCCTGGGGGAGCCTTTACGCAACCCCACACTCAACAGGACTCTGCGTCTTCACTCTTTCCTAACAACCCTAAACATAACCCTAACCGCAACAAGAAGCTGAACCCGAGTTAGACCCGAAAAAACACGTACGGTGCCACTTTCTGCCATCAAAAAGTGCTCTCAGCGAAGCCTTTGGGTACACCTGAACTCCCTGGGGGAGCCTTTACGCAACCCCACACTCAACAGGACTCTGCGTCTTCACTCTTTCCTAACAACCCTAAACATAACCCTAACCGCAACAAGAAGCTGAACCCGAGTTAGACCCGAAAAAACACGTACGGTGCCACTTTCTGCCATCAAAAAGTGCTCTCAGCGGAAGCCTTTGGGTACACCTGAACTCCCTGGGGGAGCCTTTACGCAACCCCACACTCAACAGGACTCTGCGTCTTCACTCTTTCCTAACAACCCTAAACATAACCCTAACCGCAACAAGAAGCTGAACCCGAGTTAGACCCGAAAAAACACGTACGGTGCCACTTTCTGCCATCAAAAAGTGCTCTCAGCGGAAGCCTTTGGGTACACCTGAACTCCCTGGGGGAGCCTTTACGCAACCCCACACTCAACAGGACTCTGCGTCTTCACTCTTTCCTAACAACCCTAAACATAACCCTAACCGCAACAAGAAGCTGAACCCGAGTTAGACCCGAAAAAACACGTACGGTGCCACTTTCTGCCATCAAAAAGTGCTCTCAGCGGAAGCCTTTGGGTACACCTGAACTCCCTGGGGGAGCCTTTACGCAACCCCACACTCAACAGGACTCTGCGTCTTCACTCTTTCCTAACAACCCTAAACATAACCCTAACCGCAACAAGAAGCTGAACCCGAGTTAGACCCGAAAAAACACGTACGGTGCCACTTTCTGCCATCAAAAAGTGCTCTCAGCGGAAGCCTTTGGGTACACCTGAACTCCCTGGGGGAGCCTTTACGCAACCCCACACTCAACAGGACTCTGCGTCTTCACTCTTTCCTAACAACCCTAAACATAACCCTAACCGCAACAAGAAGCTGAACCCGAGTTAGACCCGAAAAAACACGTACGGTGCCACTTTCTGCCATCAAAAAGTGCTCTCAGCGGAAGCCTTTGGGTACACCTGAACTCCCTGGGGGAGCCTTTACGCAACCCCACACTCAACAGGACTCTGCGTCTTCACTCTTTCCTAACAACCCTAAACATAACCCTAACCGCAACAAGAAGCTGAACCCGAGTTAGACCCGAAAAAACACGTACGGTGCCACTTTCTGCCATCAAAAAGTGCTCTCAGCGGAAGCCTTTGGGTACACCTGAACTCCCTGGGGGAGCCTTTACGCAACCCCACACTCAACAGGACTCTGCGTCTTCACTCTTTCCTAACAACCCTAAACATAACCCTAACCGCAACAAGAAGCTGAACCCGAGTTAGACCCGAAAAAACACGTACGGTGCCACTTTCTGCCATCAAAAAGTGCTCTCAGCGGAAGCCTTTGGGTACACCTGAACTCCCTGGGGGAGCCTTTACGCAACCCCACACTCAACAGGACTCTGCGTCTTCACTCTTTCCTAACAACCCTAAACATAACCCTAACCGCAACAAGAAGCTGAACCCGAGTTAGACCCGAAAAAACACGTACGGTGCCACTTTCTGCCATCAAAAAGTGCTCTCAGCGGAAGCCTTTGGGTACACCTGAACTCCCTGGGGGAGCCTTTACGCAACCCCACACTCAACAGGACTCTGCGTCTTCACTCTTTCCTAACAACCCTAAACATAACCCTAACCGCAACAAGAAGCTGAACCCGAGTTAGACCCGAAAAAACACGTACGGTGCCACTTTCTGCCATCAAAAAGTGCTCTCAGCGGAAGCCTTTGGGTACACCTGAACTCCCTGGGGGAGCCTTTACGCAACCCCACACTCAACAGGACTCTGCGTCTTCACTCTTTCCTAACAACCCTAAACATAACCCTAACCGCAACAAGAAGCTGAACCCGAGTTAGACCCGAAAAAACACGTACGGTGCCACTTTCTGCCATCAAAAAGTGCTCTCAGCGGAAGCCTTTGGGTACACCTGAACTCCCTGGGGGAGCCTTTACGCAACCCCACACTCAACAGGACTCTGCGTCTTCACTCTTTCCTAACAACCCTAAACATAACCCTAACCGCAACAAGAAGCTGAACCCGAGTTAGACCCGAAAAACACGTACGGTGCCACTTTCTGCCATCCAAAAGTGCTCTCAGCGGAAGCCTTTGGGTACACCTGAACTCCCTGGGGGAGCCTTTACGCAACCCCACACTCAACAGGACTCTGCGTCTTCACTCTTTCCTAACAACCCTAAACATAACCCTAACCGCAACAAGAAGCTGAACCCGAGTTAGACCCGAAAAAACACGTACGGTGCCACTTTCTGCCATCAAAAAGTGCTCTCAGCGGAAGCCTTTGGGTACACCTGAACTCCCTGGGGGAGCCTTTACGCAACCCCACACTCAACAGGACTCTGCGTCTTCACTCTTTCCTAACAACCCTAAACATAACCCTAACCGCAACAAGAAGCTGAACCCGAGTTAGACCCGAAAAAACACGTACGGTGCCACTTTCTGCCATCAAAAAGTGCTCTCAGCGGAAGCCTTTGGGTACACCTGAACTCCCTGGGGGAGCCTTTACGCAACCCCACACTCAACAGGACTCTGCGTCTTCACTCTTTCCTAACAACCCTAAACATAACCCTAACCGCAACAAGAAGCTGAACCCGAGTTAGACCCGAAAAAACACGTACGGTGCCACTTTCTGCCATCCAAAAAGTGCTCTCAGCGGAAGCCTTTGGGTACACCTGAACTCCCTGGGGGAGCCTTTACGCAACCCCACACTCAACAGGACTCTGCGTCTTCACTCTTTCCTAACAACCCTAAACATAACCCTAACCGCAACAAGAAGCTGAACCCGAGTTAGACCCGAAAAAACACGTACGGTGCCACTTTCTGCCATCAAAAAGTGCTCTCAGCGGAAGCCTTTGGGTACACCTGAACTCCCTGGGGGAGCCTTTACGCAACCCCACACTCAACAGGACTCTGCGTCTTCACTCTTTCCTAACAACCCTAAACATAACCCTAACCGCAACAAGAAGCTGAACCCGAGTTAGACCCGAAAAAACACGTACGGTGCCACTTTCTGCCATCAAAAAGTGCTCTCAGCGGAAGCCTTTGGGTACACCTGAACTCCCTGGGGGAGCCTTTACGCAACCCCACACTCAACAGGACTCTGCGTCTTCACTCTTTCCTAACAACCCTAAACATAACCCTAACCGCAACAAGAAGCTGAACCCGAGTTAGACCCGAAAAAACACGTACGGTGCCACTTTCTGCCATCCAAAAGTGCTCTCAGCGGAAGCCTTTGGGTACACCTGAACTCCCTGGGGGAGCCTTTACGCAACCCCACACTCAACAGGACTCTGCGTCTTCACTCTTTCCTAACAACCCTAAACATAACCCTAACCGCAACAAGAAGCTGAACCCGAGTTAGACCCGAAAAAACACGTACGGTGCCACTTTCTGCCATCAAAAAGTGCTCTCAGCGGAAGCCTTTGGGTACACCTGAACTCCCTGGGGGAGCCTTTACGCAACCCCACACTCAACAGGACTCTGCGTCTTCACTCTTTCCTAACAACCCTAAACATAACCCTAACCGCAACAAGAAGCTGAACCCGAGTTAGACCCGAAAAAACACGTACGGTGCCACTTTCTGCCATCAAAAAGTGCTCTCAGCAGAAGCCTTTGGGTACACCTGAACTCCCTGGGGGAGCCTTTACGCAACCCCACACTCAACAGGACTCTGCGTCTTCACTTCTTTCCTAACAACCCTAAACATAACCCTAACCGCAACAAGAAGCTGAACCCGAGTTAGACCCGAAAAAACACGTACGGTGCCACTTTCTGCCATCAAAAAGTGCTCTCAGCGGAAGCCTTTGGGTACACCTGAACTCCCTGGGGGAGCCTTTACGCAACCCCACACTCAACAGGACTCTGCGTCTTCACTCTTTCCTAACAACCCTAAACATAACCCTAACCGCAACAAGAAGCTGAACCCGAGTTAGACCCGAAAAAACACGTACGGTGCCACTTTCTGCCATCAAAAAGTGCTCTCAGCGGAAGCCTTTGGGTACACCTGAACTCCCTGGGGGAGCCTTTACGCAACCCCACACTCAACAGGACTCTGCGTCTTCACTCTTTCCTAACAACCCTAAACATAACCCTAACCGCAACAAGAAGCTGAACCCGAGTTAGACCCGAAAAAACACGTACGGTGCCACTTTCTGCCATCAAAAAGTGCTCTCAGCGGAAGCCTTTGGGTACACCTGAACTCCCTGGGGGAGCCTTTACGCAACCCCACACTCAACAGGACTCTGCGTCTTCACTCTTTCCTAACAACCCTAAACATAACCCTAACCGCAACAAGAAGCTGAACCCGAGTTAGACCCGAAAAAACACGTACGGTGCCACTTTCTGCCATCAAAAAGTGCTCTCAGCGGAAGCCTTTGGGTACACCTGAACTCCCTGGGGGAGCCTTTACGCAACCCCACACTCAACAGGACTCTGCGTCTTCACTCTTTCCTAACAACCCTAAACATAACCCTAACCGCAACAAGAAGCTCAACCCGAGTTAGACCCGAAAAAACACGTACGGTGCCACTTTCTGCCATCAAAAAGTGCTCTCAGCGGAAGCCTTTGGGTACACCTGAACTCCCTGGGGGAGCCTTTACGCAACCCCACACTCAACAGGACTCTGCGTCTTCACTCTTTCCTAACAACCCTAAACATAACCCTAACCGCAACAAGAAGCTGAACCCGAGTTAGACCCGAAAAAACACGTACGGTGCCACTTTCTGCCATCAAAAAGTGCTCTCAGCGGAAGCCTTTGGGTACACCTGAACTCCCTGGGGAGCCTTTACGCAACCCCACACTCAACAGGACTCTGCGTCTTCACTCTTTCCTAACAACCCTAAACATAACCCTAACCGCAACAAGAAGCTGAACCCGAGTTAGACCCGAAAAAACACGTACGGTGCCACTTTCTGCCATCAAAAAGTGCTCTCAGCGGAAGCCTTTGGGTACACCTGAACTCCCTGGGGGAGCCTTTACGCAACCCCACACTCAACAGGACTCTGCGTCTTCACTCTTTCCTAACAACCCTAAACATAACCCTAACCGCAACAAGAAGCTGAACCCGAGTTAGACCCGAAAAAACACGTACGGTGCCACTTTCTGCCATCAAAAAGTGCTCTCAGCGAAGCCTTTGGGTACACCTGAACTCCCTGGGGGAGCCTTTACGCAACCCCACACTCAACAGGACTCTGCGTCTTCACTCTTTCCTAACAACCCTAAACATAACCCTAACCGCAACAAGAAGCTGAACCCGAGTTAGACCCGAAAAAACACGTACGGTGCCACTTTCTGCCATCAAAAAGTGCTCTCAGCGGAAGCCTTTGGGTACACCTGAACTCCCTGGGGGAGCCTTTACGCAACCCCACACTCAACAGGACTCTGCGTCTTCACTCTTTCCTAACAACCCTAAACATAACCCTAACCGCAACAAGAAGCTCAACCCGAGTTAGACCCGAAAAAACACGTACGGTGCCACTTTCTGCCATCAAAAAGTGCTCTCAGCGGAAGCCTTTGGGTACACCTGAACTCCCTGGGGGAGCCTTTACGCAACCCCACACTCAACAGGACTCTGCGTCTTCACTCTTTCCTAACAACCCTAAACATAACCCTAACCGCAACAAGAAGCTGAACCCGAGTTAGACCCGAAAAAACACGTACGGTGCCACTTTCTGCCATCAAAAAGTGCTCTCAGCGGAAGCCTTTGGGTACACCTGAACTCCCTGGGGGAGCCTTTACGCAACCCCACACTCAACAGGACTCTGCGTCTTCACTCTTTCCTAACAACCCTAAACATAACCCTAACCGCAACAAGAAGCTGAACCCGAGTTAGACCCGAAAAAACACGTACGGTGCCACTTTCTGCCATCAAAAAGTGCTCTCAGCGGAAGCCTTTGGGTACACCTGAACTCCCTGGGGGAGCCTTTACGCAACCCCACACTCAACAGGACTCTGCGTCTTCACTCTTTCCTAACAACCCTAAACATAACCCTAACCGCAACAAGAAGCTGAACCCGAGTTAGACCCGAAAAAACACGTACGGTGCCACTTTCTGCCATCCAAAAGTGCTCTCAGCGGAAGCCTTTGGGTACACCTGAACTCCCTGGGGGAGCCTTTACGCAACCCCACACTCAACAGGACTCTGCGTCTTCACTCTTTCCTAACAACCCTAAACATAACCCTAACCGCAACAAGAAGCTGAACCCGAGTTAGACCCGAAAAAACACGTACGGTGCCACTTTCTGCCATCAAAAAGTGCTCTCAGCGGAAGCCTTTGGGTACACCTGAACTCCCTGGGGGAGCCTTTACGCAACCCCACACTCAACAGGACTCTGCGTCTTCACTCTTTCCTAACAACCCTAAACATAACCCTAACCGCAACAAGAAGCTGAACCCGAGTTAGACCCGAAAAAACACGTACGGTGCCACTTTCTGCCATCAAAAAGTGCTCTCAGCGGAAGCCTTTGGGTACACCTGAACTCCCTGGGGGAGCCTTTACGCAACCCCACACTCAACAGGACTCTGCGTCTTCACTCTTTCCTAACAACCCTAAACATAACCCTAACCGCAACAAGAAGCTGAACCCGAGTTAGACCCGAAAAAACACGTACGGTGCCACTTTCTGCCATCAAAAAGTGCTCTCAGCGGAAGCCTTTGGGTACACCTGAACTCCCTGGGGGAGCCTTTACGCAACCCCACACTCAACAGGACTCTGCGTCTTCACTCTTTCCTAACAACCCTAAACATAACCCTAACCGCAACAAGAAGCTGAACCCGAGTTAGACCCGAAAAAACACGTACGGTGCCACTTTCTGCCATCAAAAAGTGCTCTCAGCGGAAGCCTTTGGGTACACCTGAACTCCCTGGGGGAGCCTTTACGCAACCCCACACTCAACAGGACTCTGCGTCTTCACTCTTTCCTAACAACCCTAAACATAACCCTAACCGCAACAAGAAGCTGAACCCGAGTTAGACCCGAAAAAACACGTACGGTGCCACTTTCTGCCATCAAAAAGTGCTCTCAGCGGAAGCCTTTGGGTACACCTGAACTCCCTGGGGGAGCCTTTACGCAACCCCACACTCAACAGGACTCTGCGTCTTCACTCTTTCCTAACAACCCTAAACATAACCCTAACCGCAACAAGAAGCTCAACCCGAGTTAGACCCGAAAAAACACGTACGGTGCCACTTTCTGCCATCAAAAAGTGCTCTCAGCGGAAGCCTTAGGGTACACCTGAACTCCCTGGGGGAGCCTTTACGCAACCCCACACTCAACAGGACTCTGCGTCTTCACTCTTTCCTAACAACCCTAAACATAACCCTAACCGCAACAAGAAGCTCAACCCGAGTTAGACCCGAAAAAACACGTACGGTGCCACTTTCTGCCATCAAAAAGTGCTCTCAGCGGAAGCCTTTGGGAACACCTGAACTCCCTGGGGGAGCCTTTACGCAACCCCACACTCAACAGGACTCTGCGTCTTCACTCTTTCCTAACAACCCTAAACATAACCCTAACCGCAACAAGAAGCTGAACCCGAGTTAGACCCGAAAAAACACGTACGGTGCCACTTTCTGCCATCAAAAAGTGCTCTCAGCGGAAGCCTTTGGGTACACCTGAACTCCCTGGGGGAGCCTTTACGCAACCCCACACTCAACAGGACTCTGCGTCTTCACTCTTTCCTAACAACCCTAAACATAACCCTAACCGCAACAAGAAGCTGAACCCGAGTTAGACCCGAAAAAACACGTACGGTGCCACTTTCTGCCATCAAAAAGTGCTCTCAGCGGAAGCCTTTGGGTACACCTGAACTCCCTGGGGAGCCTTTACGCAACCCCACACTCAACAGGACTCTGCGTCTTCACTCTTTCCTAACAACCCTAAACATAACCCTAACCGCAACAAGAAGCTGAACCCGAGTTAGACCCGAAAAAACACGTACGGTGCCACTTTCTGCCATCAAAAAGTGCTCTCAGCGGAAGCCTTTGGGTACACCTGAACTCCCTGGGGGAGCCTTTACGCAACCCCACACTCAACAGGACTCTGCGTCTTCACTCTTTCCTAACAACCCTAAACATAACCCTAACCGCAACAAGAAGCTGAACCCGAGCTAGACCCGAAAAAACACGTACGGTGCCACTTTCTGCCATCAAAAAGTGCTCTCAGCGGAAGCCTTTGGGTACACCTGAACTCCCTGGGGGAGCCTTTACGCAACCCCACACTCAACAGGACTCTGCGTCTTCACTCTTTCCTAACAACCCTAAACATAACCCTAACCGCAACAAGAAGCTGAACCCGAGTTAGACCCGAAAAAACACGTACGGTGCCACTTTCTGCCATCAAAAAGTGCTCTCAGCGGAAGCCTTTGGGTACACCTGAACTCCCTGGGGGAGCCTTTACGCAACCCCACACTCAACAGGACTCTGCGTCTTCACTCTTTCCTAACAACCCTAAACATAACCCTAACCGCAACAAGAAGCTGAACCCGAGTTAGACCCGAAAAAACACGTACGGTGCCTCTTTCTGCCATCCAAAAGTGCTCTCAGCGGAAGCCTTTGGGTACACCTGAACTCCCTGGGGGAGCCTTTACGCAACCCCACACTCAACAGGACTCTGCGTCTTCACTCTTTCCTAACAACCCTAAACATAACCCTAACCGCAACAAGAAGCTGAACCCGAGTTAGACCCGAAAAAACACGTACGGTGCCACTTTCTGCCATCAAAAAGTGCTCTCAGCGGAAGCCTTTGGGTACACCTGAACTCCCTGGGGGAGCCTTTATGCAACCCCACACTCAACAGGACTCTGCGTCTTCACTCTTTCCTAACAACCCTAAACATAACCCTAACCGCAACAAGAAGCTGAACCCGAGTTAGACCCGAAAAAACACGTACGGTGCCACTTTCTGCCATCAAAAAGTGCTCTCAGCGGAAGCCTTTGGGTACACCTGAACTCCCTGGGGGAGCCTTTACGCAACCCCACACTCAACAGGACTCTGCGTCTTCACTCTTTCCTAACAACCCTAAACATAACCCTAACCGCAACAAGAAGCTGAACCCGAGCTAGACCCGAAAAAACACGTACGGTGCCACTTTCTGCCATCAAAAAGTGCTCTCAGCGGAAGCCTTTGGGTACACCTGAACTCCCTGGGGGAGCCTTTACGCAACCCCACACTCAACAGGACTCTGCGTCTTCACTCTTTCCTAACAACCCTAAACATAACCCTAACCGCAACAAGAAGGTGAACCCGAGTTAGACCCGAAAAAACACGTACGGTGCCACTTTCTGCCATCAAAAAGTGCTCTCAGCGGAAGCCTTTGGGTACACCTGAACTCCCTGGGGGAGCCTTTACGCAACCCCACACTCAACAGGACTCTGTGTCTTCACTCTTTCCTAACAACCCTAAACATAACCCTAACCGCAACAAGAAGCTGAACCCGAGTTAGACCCGAAAAAACACGTACGGTGCCACTTTCTGCCATCAAAAAGTGCTCTCAGCGGAAGCCTTTGGGTACACCTGAACTCCCTGGGGGAGCCTTTACGCAACCCCACACTCAACAGGACTCTGCGTCTTCACTCTTTCCTAACAACCCTAAACATAACCCTAACCGCAACAAGAAGCTGAACCCGAGTTAGACCCGAAAAAACACGTACGGTGCCACTTTCTGCCATCAAAAAGTGCTCTCAGCGGAAGCCTTTGGGTACACCTGAACTCCCTGGGGGAGCCTTTACGCAACCCCACACTCAACAGGACTCTGCGTCTTCACTCTTTCCTAACAACCCTAAACATAACCCTAACCGGAACAAGAAGCTGAACCCGAGTTAGACCCGGAAAAACACGTACGGTGCCACTTTCTGCCATCAAAAAGTGCTCTCAGCGGAAGCCTTTGGGTACACCTGAACTCCCTGGGGGAGCCTTTACGCAACCCCACACTCAACAGGACTCTGCGTCTTCACTCTTTCCTAACAACCCTAAACATAACCCTAACCGGAACAAGAAGCTGAACCCGAGTTAGACCCGAAAAAACACGTACGGTGCCACTTTCTGCCATCAAAAAGTGCTCTCAGCAGAAGCCTTTGGGTACACCTGAACTCCCTGGGGGAGCCTTTACGCAACCCCACACTCAACAGGACTCTGCGTCTTCACTCTTTCCTAACAACCCTAAACATAACCCTAACCGCAACAAGAAGCTGAACCCGAGTTAGACCCGAAAAAACACGTACGGTGCCACTTTCTGCCATCAAAAAGTGCTCTCAGCGGAAGCCTTTGGGTACACCTGAACTCCCTGGGGGAGCCTTTACGCAACCCCACACTCAACAGGACTCTGCGTCTTCACTCTTTCCTAACAACCCTAAACATAACCCTAACCGCAACAAGAAGCTGAACCCGAGTTAGACCCGAAAAAACACGTACGGTGCCACTTTCTGCCATCCAGAAGTGCTCTCAGCGGAAGCCTTTGGGTACACCTGAACTCCCTGGGGGAGCCTTTATGCAACCCCACACTCAACAGGACTCTGCGTCTTCACTCTTTCCTAACAACCCTAAACATAACCCTAACCGCAACAAGAAGCTGAACCCGAGTTAGACCCGAAAAAACACGTACGGTGCCACTTTCTGCCATCCAAAAGTGCTCTCAGCGGAAGCCTTTGGGTACACCTGAACTCCCTGGGGGAGCCTTTACGCAACCCCACACTCAACAGGACTCTGCGTCTTCACTCTTTCCTAACAACCCTAAACATAACCCTAACCGCAACAAGAAGCTCAACCCGAGTTAGACCCGAAAAAACACGTACGGTGCCACTTTCTGCCATCAAAAAGTGCTCTCAGCGGAAGCCTTTGGGTACACCTGAACTCCCTGGGGGAGCCTTTACGCAACCCCACACTCAACAGGACTCTGCGTCTTCACTCTTTCCTAACAACCCTAAACATAACCCTAACCGCAACAAGAAGCTGAACCCGAGTTAGACCCGAAAAAACACGTACGGTGCCACTTTCTGCCATCAAAAAGTGCTCTCAGCGGAAGCCTTGGGGTACACCTGAACTCCCTGGGGGAGCCTTTATGCAACCCCACACTCAACAGGACTCTGCGTCTTCACTCTTTCCTAACAACCCTAAACATAACCCTAACCGCAACAAGAAGCTGAACCCGAGTTAGACCCGAAAAAACACGTACGGTGCCACTTTCTGCCATCCAAAAGTGCTCTCAGCGGAAGCCTTTGGGTACACCTGAACTCCCTGGGGGAGCCTTTACGCAACCCCACACTCAACAGGACTCTGCGTCTTCACTCTTTCCTAACAACCCTAAACATAACCCTAACCGGAACAAGAAGCTCAACCCGAGTTAGACCCGAAAAAACACGTACGGTGCCACTTTCTGCCATCAAAAAGTGCTCTCAGCGGAAGCCTTTGGGTACACCTGAACTCCCTGGGGGAGCCTTTACGCAACCCCACACTCAACAGGACTCTGCGTCTTCACTCTTTCCTAACAACCCTAAACATAACCCTAACCGCAACAAGAAGCTGAACCCGAGTTAGACCCGAAAAAACACGTACGGTGCCACTTTCTGCCATCAAAAAGTGCTCTCAGCGGAAGCCTTTGGGTACACCTGAACTCCCTGGGGGAGCCTTTACGCAACCCCACACTCAACAGGACTCTGCGTCTTCACTCTTTCCTAACAACCCTAAACATAACCCTAACCGCAACAAGAAGCTGAACCCGAGCTAGACCCGAAAAAACACGTACGGTGCCACTTTCTGCCATCAAAAAGTGCTCTCAGCGGAAGCCTTTGGGTACACCTGAACTCCCTGGGGGAGCCTTTACGCAACCCCACACTCAACAGGACTCTGCGTCTTCACTCTTTCCTAACAACCCTAAACATAACCCTAACCGCAACAAGAAGGTGAACCCGAGTTAGACCCGAAAAAACACGTACGGTGCCACTTTCTGCCATCAAAAAGTGCTCTCAGCGGAAGCCTTTGGGTACACCTGAACTCCCTGGGGGAGCCTTTACGCAACCCCACACTCAACAGGACTCTGTGTCTTCACTCTTTCCTAACAACCCTAAACATAACCCTAACCGCAACAAGAAGCTGAACCCGAGTTAGACCCGAAAAAACACGTACGGTGCCACTTTCTGCCATCAAAAAGTGCTCTCAGCGGAAGCCTTTGGGTACACCTGAACTCCCTGGGGGAGCCTTTACGCAACCCCACACTCAACAGGACTCTGCGTCTTCACTCTTTCCTAACAACCCTAAACATAACCCTAACCGCAACAAGAAGCTGAACCCGAGTTAGACCCGAAAAAACACGTACGGTGCCACTTTCTGCCATCAAAAAGTGCTCTCAGCGGAAGCCTTTGGGTACACCTGAACTCCCTGGGGGAGCCTTTACGCAACCCCACACTCAACAGGACTCTGCGTCTTCACTCTTTCCTAACAACCCTAAACATAACCCTAACCGGAACAAGAAGCTGAACCCGAGTTAGACCCGGAAAAACACGTACGGTGCCACTTTCTGCCATCAAAAAGTGCTCTCAGCGGAAGCCTTTGGGTACACCTGAACTCCCTGGGGGAGCCTTTACGCAACCCCACACTCAACAGGACTCTGCGTCTTCACTCTTTCCTAACAACCCTAAACATAACCCTAACCGGAACAAGAAGCTGAACCCGAGTTAGACCCGAAAAAACACGTACGGTGCCACTTTCTGCCATCAAAAAGTGCTCTCAGCAGAAGCCTTTGGGTACACCTGAACTCCCTGGGGGAGCCTTTACGCAACCCCACACTCAACAGGACTCTGCGTCTTCACTCTTTCCTAACAACCCTAAACATAACCCTAACCGCAACAAGAAGCTGAACCCGAGTTAGACCCGAAAAAACACGTACGGTGCCACTTTCTGCCATCAAAAAGTGCTCTCAGCGGAAGCCTTTGGGTACACCTGAACTCCCTGGGGGAGCCTTTACGCAACCCCACACTCAACAGGACTCTGCGTCTTCACTCTTTCCTAACAACCCTAAACATAACCCTAACCGCAACAAGAAGCTGAACCCGAGTTAGACCCGAAAAAACACGTACGGTGCCACTTTCTGCCATCCAGAAGTGCTCTCAGCGGAAGCCTTTGGGTACACCTGAACTCCCTGGGGGAGCCTTTATGCAACCCCACACTCAACAGGACTCTGCGTCTTCACTCTTTCCTAACAACCCTAAACATAACCCTAACCGCAACAAGAAGCTGAACCCGAGTTAGACCCGAAAAAACACGTACGGTGCCACTTTCTGCCATCCAAAAGTGCTCTCAGCGGAAGCCTTTGGGTACACCTGAACTCCCTGGGGGAGCCTTTACGCAACCCCACACTCAACAGGACTCTGCGTCTTCACTCTTTCCTAACAACCCTAAACATAACCCTAACCGCAACAAGAAGCTCAACCCGAGTTAGACCCGAAAAAACACGTACGGTGCCACTTTCTGCCATCAAAAAGTGCTCTCAGCGGAAGCCTTTGGGTACACCTGAACTCCCTGGGGGAGCCTTTACGCAACCCCACACTCAACAGGACTCTGCGTCTTCACTCTTTCCTAACAACCCTAAACATAACCCTAACCGCAACAAGAAGCTGAACCCGAGTTAGACCCGAAAAAACACGTACGGTGCCACTTTCTGCCATCAAAAAGTGCTCTCAGCGGAAGCCTTGGGGTACACCTGAACTCCCTGGGGGAGCCTTTATGCAACCCCACACTCAACAGGACTCTGCGTCTTCACTCTTTCCTAACAACCCTAAACATAACCCTAACCGCAACAAGAAGCTGAACCCGAGTTAGACCCGAAAAAACACGTACGGTGCCACTTTCTGCCATCCAAAAGTGCTCTCAGCGGAAGCCTTTGGGTACACCTGAACTCCCTGGGGGAGCCTTTACGCAACCCCACACTCAACAGGACTCTGCGTCTTCACTCTTTCCTAACAACCCTAAACATAACCCTAACCGGAACAAGAAGCTCAACCCGAGTTAGACCCGAAAAAACACGTACGGTGCCACTTTCTGCCATCAAAAAGTGCTCTCAGCGGAAGCCTTTGGGTACACCTGAACTCCCTGGGGGAGCCTTTACGCAACCCCACACTCAACAGGACTCTGCGTCTTCACTCTTTCCTAACAACCCTAAACATAACCCTAACCGCAACAAGAAGCTGAACCCGAGTTAGACCCGAAAAAACACGTACGGTGCCACTTTCTGCCATCAAAAAGTGCTCTCAGCGGAAGCCTTGGGGTACACCTGAACTCCCTGGGGGAGCCTTTACGCAACCCCACACTCAACAGGACTCTGCGTCTTCACTCTTTCCTAACAACCCTAAACATAACCCTAACCGCAACAAGAAGCTGAACCCGAGTTAGACCCGAAAAAACACGTACGGTGCCACTTTCTGCCATCAAAAAGTGCTCTCAGCGGAAGCCTTTGGGTACACCTGAACTCCCTGGGGGAGCCTTTACGCAACCCCACACTCAACAGGACTCTGCGTCTTCACTCTTTCCTAACAACCCTAAACATAACCCTAACCGGAACAAGAACCTGAACCCGAGTTAGACCCGAAAAAACACGTACGGTGCCACTTTCTGCCATCAAAAAGTGCTCTCAGCGGAAGCCTTTGGGTACACCTGAACTCCCTGGGGGAGCCTTTACGCAACCCCACACTCAACAGGACTCTGCGTCTTCACTCTTTCCTAACAACCCTAAACATAACCCTAACCGCAACAAGAAGCTGAACCCGAGTTAGACCCGAAAAAACACGTACGGTGCCACTTTCTGCCATCAAAAAGTGCTCTCAGCGGAAGCCTTGGGGTACACCTGAACTCCCTGGGGGAGCCTTTACGCAACCCCACACTCAACAGGACTCTGCGTCTTCACTCTTTCCTAACAACCCTAAACATAACCCTAACCGCAACAAGAAGCTGAACCCGAGTTAGACCCGAAAAAACACGTACGGTGCCACTTTCTGCCATCAAAAAGTGCTCTCAGCGGAAGCCTTTGGGTACACCTGAACTCCCTGGGGGAGCCTTTACGCAACCCCACACTCAACAGGACTCTGCGTCTTCACTCTTTCCTAACAACCCTAAACATAACCCTAACCGCAACAAGAAGCTGAACCCGAGTTAGACCCGAAAAAACACGTACGGTGCCACTTTCTGCCATCAAAAAGTGCTCTCAGCGGAAGCCTTTGGGTACACCTGAACTCCCTGGGGGAGCCTTTACGCAACCCCACACTCAACAGGACTCTGCGTCTTCACTCTTTCCTAACAACCCTAAACATATCCCTAACCGCAACAAGAAGCTGAACCCGAGTTAGACCCGAAAAAACACGTACGGTGCCACTTTCTGCCATCAAAAAGTGCTCTCAGCGGAAGCCTTTGGGTACACCTGAACTCCCTGGGGGAGCCTTTACGCAACCCCACACTCAACAGGACTCTGCGTCTTCACTCTTTCCTAACAACCCTAAACATAACCCTAACCGCAACAAGAAGCTGAACCCGAGTTAGACCCGAAAAAACACGTACGGTGCCACTTTCTGCCATCAAAAAGTGCTCTCAGCGGAAGCCTTTGGGTACACCTGAACTCCCTGGGGGAGCCTTTACGCAACCCCACACTCAACAGGACTCTGCGTCTTCACTCTTTCCTAACAACCCTAAACATAACCCTAACCGCAACAAGAAGCTGAACCCGAGTTAGACCCGAAAAAACACGTACGGTGCCACTTTCTGCCATCAAAAAGTGCTCTCAGCGGAAGCCTTTGGGTACACCTGAACTCCCTGGGGGAGCCTTTACGCAACCCCACACTCAACAGGACTCTGCGTCTTCACTCTTTCCTAACAACCCTAAACATAACCCTAACCGCAACAAGAAGCTGAACCCGAGTTAGACCCGAAAAAACACGTACGGTGCCACTTTCTGCCATCCAAAAGTGCTCTCAGCGGAAGCCTTTGGGTACACCTGAACTCCCTGGGGGAGCCTTTACGCAACCCCACACTCAACAGGACTCTGTGTCTTCACTCTTTCCTAACAACCCTAAACATAACCCTAACCGCAACAAGAAGCTGAACCCGAGTTAGACCCGAAAAAACACGTACGGTGCCACTTTCTGCCATCAAAAAGTGCTCTCAGCGGAAGCCTTTGGGTACACCTGAACTCCCTGGGGGAGCCTTTACGCAACCCCACACTCAACAGGACTCTGCGTCTTCACTCTTTCCTAACAACCCTAAACATAACCCTAACCGCAACAAGAAGCTGAACCCGAGTTAGACCCGAAAAAACACGTACGGTGCCACTTTCTGCCATCAAAAAGTGCTCTCAGCGGAAGCCTTTGGGTACACCTGAACTCCCTGGGGGAGCCTTTACGCAACCCCACACTCAACAGGACTCTGCGTCTTCACTCTTTCCTAACAACCCTAAACATAACCCTAACCGGAACAAGAAGCTGAACCCGAGTTAGACCCGAAAAAACACGTACGGTGCCACTTTCTGCCATCAAAAAGTGCTCTCAGCGGAAGCCTTTGGGTACACCTGAACTCCCTGGGGGAGCCTTTACGCAACCCCACACTCAACAGGACTCTGCGTCTTCACTCTTTCCTAACAACCCTAAACATAACCCTAACCGCAACAAGAAGCTGAACCCGAGTTAGACCCGAAAAAACACGTACGGTGCCACTTTCTGCCATCAAAAAGTGCTCTCAGCGGAAGCCTTTGGGTACACCTGAACTCCCTGGGGGAGCCTTTACGCAACCCCACACTCAACAGGACTCTGCGTCTTCACTCTTTCCTAACAACCCTAAACATAACCCTAACCGGAACAAGAAGCTGAACCCGAGTTAGACCCGAAAAAACACGTACGGTGCCACTTTCTGCCATCAAAAAGTGCTCTCAGCAGAAGCCTTTGGGTACACCTGAACTCCCTGGGGGAGCCTTTACGCAACCCCACACTCAACAGGACTCTGCGTCTTCACTCTTTCCTAACAACCCTAAACATAACCCTAACCGCAACAAGAAGCTGAACCCGAGTTAGACCCGAAAAAACACGTACGGTGCCACTTTCTGCCATCAAAAAGTGCTCTCAGCGGAAGCCTTTGGGTACACCTGAACTCCCTGGGGGAGCCTTTACGCAACCCCACACTCAACAGGACTCTGCGTCTTCACTCTTTCCTAACAACCCTAAACATAACCCTAACCGCAACAAGAAGCTGAACCCGAGTTAGACCCGAAAAAACACGTACGGTGCCACTTTCTGCCATCCAGAAGTGCTCTCAGCGGAAGCCTTTGGGTACACCTGAACTCCCTGGGGGAGCCTTTATGCAACCCCACACTCAACAGGACTCTGCGTCTTCACTCTTTCCTAACAACCCTAAACATAACCCTAACCGCAACAAGAAGCTGAACCCGAGTTAGACCCGAAAAAACACGTACGGTGCCACTTTCTGCCATCCAAAAGTGCTCTCAGCGGAAGCCTTTGGGTACACCTGAACTCCCTGGGGGAGCCTTTACGCAACCCCACACTCAACAGGACTCTGCGTCTTCACTCTTTCCTAACAACCCTAAACATAACCCTAACCGCAACAAGAAGCTGAACCCGAGTTAGACCCGAAAAAACACGTACGGTGCCACTTTCTGCCATCAAAAAGTGCTCTCAGCGGAAGCCTTTGGGTACACCTGAACTCCCTGGGGGAGCCTCTATGCAACCCCACACTCAACAGGACTCTGCGTCTTCACTCTTTCCAAACAACCCTAAACATAAGCCTAACCGGAACAAGAAGCTGAACCCGAGTTAGACCCGAAAAAACACGTACGGTGCCACTTTCTGCCATCAAAAAGTGCTCTCAGCGGAAGCCTTTGGGTACACCTGAACTCCCTGGGGGAGCCTTTACGCAACCCCACACTCAACAGGACTCTGCGTCTTCACTCTTTCCTAACAACCCTAAACATAACCCTAACCGCAACAAGAAGCTGAACCCGAGTTAGACCCGAAGAAACACGTACGGTGCCACTTTCTGCCATCAAAAAGTGCTCTCAGCAGAAGCCTTTGGGTACACCTGAACTCCCTGGGGGAGCCTTTACGCAACCCCACACTCAACAGGACTCTGCGTCTTCATTCTTTCCTAACAACCCTAAACATAACCCTAACCACAACAAGAAGCTCAACCCGAGTTAGACCCGAAAAAACACGTACGGTGCCACTTTCTGCCATCAAAAAGTGCTCTCAGCGGAAGCCTTTGGGTACACCTGAACTCCCTGGGGGAGCCTTTACGCAACCCCACACTCAACAGGACTCTGCGTCTTCACTCTTTCCTAACAACCCTAAACATAACCCTAACCGCAACAAGAAGCTGAACCCGAGTTAGACCCGAAAAAACACGTACGGTGCCACTTTCTGCCATCAAAAAGTGCTCTCAGCGGAAGCCTTTGGGTACACCTGAACTCCCTGGGGGAGCCTTTACGCAACCCCACACTCAACAGGACTCTGCGTCTTCACTCTTTCCTAACAACCCTAAACATAACCCTAACCACAACAAGAAGCTGAACCCGAGTTAGACCCGAAAAAACACGTACGGTGCCACTTTCTGCCATCAAAAAGTGCTCTCAGCGGAAGCCTTTGGGTACACCTGAACTCCCTGGGGGAGCCTTTACGCAACCCCACACTCAACAGGACTCTGCGTCTTCACTCTTTCCTAACAACCCTAAACATAACCCTAACCGCAACAAGAAGCTGAACCCGAGTTAGACCCGAAAAAAGACGTACGGTGCCACTTTCTGCCATCAAAAAGTGCTCTCAGCGGAAGCCTTTGGGTACACCTGAACTCCCTGGGGGAGCCTTTACGCAACCCCACACTCAACAGGACTCTGCGTCTTCACTCTTTCCTAACAACCCTAAACATAACCCTAACCGCAACAAGAAGCTGAACCCGAGTTAGACCCGAAAAAACACGTACGGTGCCACTTTCTGCCATCAAAAAGTGCTCTCAGCGGAAGTCTTTGGGTACACCTGAACTCCCTGGGGGAGCCTTTACGCAACCCCACACTCAACAGGACTCTGCGTCTTCACTCTTTCCTAACAACCCTAAACATAACCCTAACCGCAACAAGAAGCTGAACCCGAGTTAGACCCGAAAAAACACGTACGGTGCCACTTTCTGCCATCAAAAAGTGCTCTCAGCGGAAGCCTTTGGGTACACCTGAACTCCCTGGGGGAGCCTTTACGCAACCCCACACTCAACAGGACTCTGCGTCTTCACTCTTTCCTAACAACCCTAAACATAACCCTAACCGCAACAAGAAGCTCAACCCGAGTTAGACCCGAAAAAACACGTACGGTGCCACTTTCTGCCATCAAAAAGTGCTCTCAGCGGAAGCCTTTGGGTACACCTGAACTCCCTGGGGGAGCCTTTACGCAACCCCACACTCAACAGGACTCTGCGTCTTCACTCTTTCCTAACAACCCTAAACATAACCCTAACCGCAACAAGAAGCTGAACCCGAGTTAGACCCGAAAAAACACGTACGGTGCCACTTTCTGCCATCAAAAAGTGCTCTCAGCGGAAGCCTTTGGGTACACCTGAACTCCCTGGGGGAGCCTTTACGCAACCCCACACTCAACAGGACTCTGCGTCTTCACTCTTTCCTAACAACCCTAAACATAACCCTAACCGCAACAAGAAGCTGAACCCGAGTTAGACCCGAAAAAACACGTACGGTGCCACTTTCTGCCATCAAAAAGTGCTCTCAGCGGAAGCCTTTGGGTACACCTGAACTCCCTGGGGGAGCCTTTACGCAACCCCACACTCAACAGGACTCTGCGTCTTCACTCTTTCCTAACAACCCTAAACATAACCCTAACCGCAACAAGAAGCTGAACCCGAGTTAGACCCGAAAAAACACGTACGGTGCCACTTTCTGCCATCAAAAAGTGCTCTCAGCAGAAGCCTTTGGGTACACCTGAACTCCCTGGGGGAGCCTTTACGCAACCCCACACTCAACAGGACTCTGCGTCTTCACTCTTTCCTAACAACCCTAAACATAACCCTAACCGCAACAAGAAGCTGAACCCGAGTTAGACCCGAAAAAACACGTACGGTGCCACTTTCTGCCATCAAAAAGTGCTCTCAGCGGAAGCCTTTGGGTACACCTGAACTCCCTGGGGGAGCCTTTACGCAACCCCACACTCAACAGGACTCTGCGTCTTCACTCTTTCCTAACAACCCTAAACATAACCCTAACCGCAACAAGAAGCTGAACCCGAGTTAGACCCGAAAAAACACGTACGGTGCCACTTTCTGCCATCCAGAAGTGCTCTCAGCGGAAGCCTTTGGGTACACCTGAACTCCCTGGGGGAGCCTTTATGCAACCCCACACTCAACAGGACTCTGCGTCTTCACTCTTTCCTAACAACCCTAAACATAACCCTAACCGCAACAAGAAGCTGAACCCGAGTTAGACCCGAAAAAACACGTACGGTGCCACTTTCTGCCATCCAAAAGTGCTCTCAGCGGAAGCCTTTGGGTACACCTGAACTCCCTGGGGGAGCCTTTACGCAACCCCACACTCAACAGGACTCTGCGTCTTCACTCTTTCCTAACAACCCTAAACATAACCCTAACCGCAACAAGAAGCTGAACCCGAGTTAGACCCGAAAAAACACGTACGGTGCCACTTTCTGCCATCAAAAAGTGCTCTCAGCGGAAGCCTTTGGGTACACCTGAACTCCCTGGGGGAGCCTCTATGCAACCCCACACTCAACAGGACTCTGCGTCTTCACTCTTTCCAAACAACCCTAAACATAAGCCTAACCGGAACAAGAAGCTGAACCCGAGTTAGACCCGAAAAAACACGTACGGTGCCACTTTCTGCCATCAAAAAGTGCTCTCAGCGGAAGCCTTTGGGTACACCTGAACTCCCTGGGGGAGCCTTTACGCAACCCCACACTCAACAGGACTCTGCGTCTTCACTCTTTCCTAACAACCCTAAACATAACCCTAACCGCAACAAGAAGCTGAACCCGAGTTAGACCCGAAAAAACACGTACGGTGCCACTTTCTGCCATCAAAAAGTGCTCTCAGCAGAAGCCTTTGGGTACACCTGAACTCCCTGGGGGAGCCTTTACGCAACCCCACACTCAACAGGACTCTGCGTCTTCATTCTTTCCTAACAACCCTAAACATAACCCTAACCGCAACAAGAAGCTGAACCCGAGTTAGACCCGAAAAAACACGTACGGTGCCACTTTCTGCCATCAAAAAGTGCTCTCAGCGGAAGCCTTTGGGTACACCTGAACTCCCTGGGGGAGCCTCTATGCAACCCCACACTCAACAGGACTCTGCGTCTTCACTCTTTCCAAACAACCCTAAACATAACCCTAACCGCAACAAGAAGCTGAACCCGAGTTAGACCCGAAAAAACACGTACGGTGCCACTTTCTGCCATCAAAAAGTGCTCTCAGCGGAAGCCTTTGGGTACACCTGAACTCCCTGGGGGAGCCTTTACGCAACCCCACACTCAACAGGACTCTGCGTCTTCACTCTTTCCTAACAACCCTAAACATAACCCTAACCGCAACAAGAAGCTGAACCCGAGTTAGACCCGAAAAAACACGTACGGTGCCACTTTCTGCCATCAAAAAGTGCTCTCAGCAGAAGCCTTTGGGTACACCTGAACTCCCTGGGGGAGCCTTTACGCAACCCCACACTCAACAGGACTCTGTGTCTTCACTCTTTCCTAACAACCCTAAACATAACCCTAACCGCAACAAGAAGCTGAACCCGAGTTAGACCCGAAAAAACACGTACGGTGCCACTTTCTGCCATCAAAAAGTGCTCTCAGCGGAAGCCTTTGGGTACACCTGAACTCCCTGGGGGAGCCTTTACGCAACCCCACACTCAACAGGACTCTGCGTCTTCACTCTTTCCTAACAACCCTAAACATAACCCTAACCGGAACAAGAAGCTGAACCCGAGTTAGACCCGAAAAAAGACGTACGGTGCCACTTTCTGCCATCAAAAAGTGCTCTCAGCGGAAGCCTTTGGGTACACCTGAACTCCCTGGGGGAGCCTTTACGCAACCCCACACTCAACAGGACTCTGCGTCTTCACTCTTTCCTAACAACCCTAAACATAACCCTAACCGCAACAAGAAGCTGAACCCGAGTTAGACCCGAAAAAACACGTACGGTGCCACTTTCTGCCATCAAAAAGTGCTCTCAGCGGAAGCCTTTGGGTACACCTGAACTCCCTGGGGGAGTCTTTACGCAACCCCACACTCAACAGGACTCTGCGTCTTCACTCTTTCCTAACAACCCTAAACATAACCCTAACCGCAACAAGAAGCTGAACCCGAGTTAGACCCGAAAAAACACGTACGGTGCCACTTTCTGCCATCAAAAAGTGCTCTCAGCGGAAGCCTTTGGGTACACCTGAACTCCCTGGGGGAGCCTTTACGCAACCCCACACTCAACAGGACTCTGCGTCTTCACTCTTTCCTAACAACCCTAAACATAACCCTAACCGCAACAAGAAGCTGAACCCGAGTTAGACCCGAAAAAACACGTACGGTGCCACTTTCTGCCATCAAAAAGTGCTCTCAGCGGAAGCCTTTGGGTACACCTGAACTCCCTGGGGGAGCCTTTACGCAACCCCACACTCAACAGGACTCTGCGTCTTCACTCTTTCCTAACAACCCTAAACATAACCCTAACCGCAACAAGAAGCTGAACCCGAGTTAGACCCGAAAAAACACGTACGGTGCCACTTTCTGCCATCAAAAAGTGCTCTCAGCGGAAGCCTTTGGGTACACCTGAACTCCCTGGGGGAGCCTTTACGCAACCCCACACTCAACAGGACTCTGCGTCTTCACTCTTTCCTAACAACCCTAAACATAACCCTAACCGCAACAAGAAGCTGAACCCGAGTTAGACCCGAAAAAACACGTACGGTGCCACTTTCTGCCATCAAAAAGTGCTCTCAGCGGAAGCCTTTGGGTACACCTGAACTCCCTGGGGGAGCCTTTACGCAACCCCACACTCAACAGGACTCTGCGTCTTCACTCTTTCCTAACAACCCTAAACATAACCCTAACCGGAACAAGAAGCTGAACCCGAGTTAGACCCGAAAAAAGACGTACGGTGCCACTTTCTGCCATCAAAAAGTGCTCTCAGCGGAAGCCTTTGGGTACACCTGAACTCCCTGGGGGAGCCTTTACGCAACCCCACACTCAACAGGACTCTGCGTCTTCACTCTTTCCTAACAACCCTAAACATAACCCTAACCGCAACAAGAAGCTGAACCCGAGTTAGACCCGAAAAAACACGTACGGTGCCACTTTCTGCCATCAAAAAGTGCTCTCAGCGGAAGCCTTTGGGTACACCTGAACTCCCTGGGGGAGCCTTTACGCAACCCCACACTCAACAGGACTCTGCGTCTTCACTCTTTCCTAACAACCCTAAACATAACCCTAACCGCAACAAGAAGCTGAACCCGAGTTAGACCCGAAAAAACACGTACGGTGCCACTTTCTGCCATCAAAAAGTGCTCTCAGCGGAAGCCTTTGGGTACACCTGAACTCCCTGGGAGAGCCTTTACGCAACCCCACACTCAACAGGACTCTGCGTCTTCACTCTTTCCTAACAACCCTAAACATAACCCTAACCGCAACAAGAAGCTGAACCCGAGTTAGACCCGAAAAAACACGTACGGTGCCACTTTCTGCCATCAAAAAGTGCTCTGAGCGGAAGCCTTTGGGTACACCTGAACTCCCTGGGGGAGCCTTTACGCAACCCCACACTCAACAGGACTCTGCGTCTTCACTCTTTCCTAACAACCCTAAACATAACCCTAACCGCAACAAGAAGCTGAACCCGAGTTAGACCCGAAAAAACACGTACGGTGCCACTTTCTGCCATCAAAAAGTGCTCTCAGCGGAAGCCTTTGGGTACACCTGAACTCCCTGGGGGAGCCTTTACGCAACCCCACACTCAACAGGACTCTGCGTCTTCACTCTTTCCTAACAACCCTAAACATAACCCTAACCGCAACAAGAAGCTGAACCCGAGTTAGACCCGAAAAAACACGTACGGTGCCACTTTCTGCCATCAAAAAGTGCTCTCAGCGGAAGCCTTTGGGTACACCTGAACTCCCTGGGGGAGCCTTTACGCAACCCCACACTCAACAGGACTCTGCGTCTTCACTCTTTCCTAACAACCCTAAACATAACCCTAACCGCAACAAGAAGCTGAACCCGAGTTAGACCCGAAAAAACACGTACGGTGCCACTTTCTGCCATCAAAAAGTGCTCTCAGCGGAAGCCTTTGGGTACACCTGAACTCCCTGGGGGAGCCTTTACGCAACCCCACACTCAACAGGACTCTGCGTCTTCACTCTTTCCTAACAACCCTAAACATAACCCTAACCGGAACAAGAAGCTGAACCCGAGTTAGACCCGAAAAAAGACGTACGGTGCCACTTTCTGCCATCAAAAAGTGCTCTCAGCGGAAGCCTTTGGGTACACCTGAACTCCCTGGGGGAGCCTTTACGCAACCCCACACTCAACAGGACTCTGCGTCTTCACTCTTTCCTAACAACCCTAAACATAACCCTAACCGCAACAAGAAGCTGAACCCGAGTTAGACCCGAAAAAACACGTACGGTGCCACTTTCTGCCATCAAAAAGTGCTCTCAGCGGAAGCCTTTGGGTACACCTGAACTCCCTGGGGGAGCCTTTACGCAACCCCACACTCAACAGGACTCTGCGTCTTCACTCTTTCCTAACAACCCTAAACATAACCCTAACCGCAACAAGAAGCTGAACCCGAGTTAGACCCGAAAAAACACGTACGGTGCCACTTTCTGCCATCAAAAAGTGCTCTCAGCGGAAGCCTTTGGGTACACCTGAACTCCCTGGGGGAGCCTTTACGCAACCCCACACTCAACAGGACTCTGCGTCTTCACTCTTTCCTAACAACCCTAAACATAACCCTAACCGCAACAAGAAGCTGAACCCGAGTTAGACCCGAAAAAACACGTACGGTGCCACTTTCTGCCATCAAAAAGTGCTCTCAGCGGAAGCCTTTGGGTACACCTGAACTCCCTGGGGGAGCCTTTACGCAACCCCACACTCAACAGGACTCTGCGTCTTCACTCTTTCCTAACAACCCTAAACATAACCCTAACCGCAACAAGAAGCTGAACCCGAGTTAGACCCGAAAAAACACGTACGGTGCCACTTTCTGCCATCAAAAAGTGCTCTCAGCGGAAGCCTTTGGGTACACCTGAACTCCCTGGGGGAGCCTTTACGCAACCCCACACTCAACAGGACTCTGCGTCTTCACTCTTTCCTAACAACCCTAAACATAACCCTAACCGCAACAAGAAGCTGAACCCGAGTTAGACCCGAAAAAACACGTACGGTGCCACTTTCTGCCATCAAAAAGTGCTCTCAGCGGAAGCCTTTGGGTACACCTGAACTCCCTGGGGGAGCCTTTACGCAACCCCACACTCAACAGGACTCTGCGTCTTCACTCTTTCCTAACAACCCTAAACATAACCCTAACCGCAACAAGAAGCTGAACCCGAGTTAGACCCGAAAAAACACGTACGGTGCCACTTTCTGCCATCAAAAAGTGCTCTCAGCGGAAGCCTTTGGGTACACCTGAACTCCCTGGGGGAGCCTTTACGCAACCCCACACTCAACAGGACTCTGCGTCTTCACTCTTTCCTAACAACCCTAAACATAACCCTAACCGCAACAAGAAGCTCAACCCGAGTTAGACCCGAAAAAACACGTACGGTGCCACTTTCTGCCATCAAAAAGTGCTCTCAGCGGAAGCCTTTGGGTACACCTGAACTCCCTGGGGGAGCCTTTACGCAACCCCACACTCAACAGGACTCTGCGTCTTCACTCTTTCCTAACAACCCTAAACATAACCCTAACCGCAACAAGAAGCTGAACCCGAGTTAGACCCGAAAAAACACGTACGGTGCCACTTTCTGCCATCCAAAAGTGCTCTCAGCGGAAGCCTTTGGGTACACCTGAACTCCCTGGGGGAGCCTTTACGCAACCCCACACTCAACAGGACTCTGCGTCTTCACTCTTTCCTAACAACCCTAAACATAACCCTAACCGCAACAAGAAGCTGAACCCGAGTTAGACCCGAAAAAACACGTACGGTGCCACTTTCTGCCATCCAAAAGTGCTCTCAGCGGAAGCCTTTGGGTACACCTGAACTCCCTGGGGGAGCCTTTACGCAACCCCACACTCAACAGGACTCTGCGTCTTCACTCTTTCCTAACAACCCTAAACATAACCCTAACCGCAACAAGAAGCTGAACCCGAGTTAGACCCGAAAAAACACGTACGGTGCCACTTTCTGCCATCAAAAAGTGCTCTCAGCGGAAGCCTTTGGGTACACCTGAACTCCCTGGGGGAGCCTTTACGCAACCCCACACTCAACAGGACTCTGCGTCTTCACTCTTTCCTAACAACCCTAAACATAACCCTAACCGCAACAAGAAGCTGAACCCGAGTTAGACCCGAAAAAACACGTACGGTGCCACTTTCTGCCATCAAAAAGTGCTCTCAGCGGAAGCCTTTGGGTACACCTGAACTCCCTGGGGGAGCCTTTACGCAACCCCACACTCAACAGGACTCTGCGTCTTCACTCTTTCCTAACAACCCTAAACATAACCCTAACCGCAACAAGAAGCTGAACCCGAGTTAGACCCGAAAAAACACGTACGGTGCCACTTTCTGCCATCAAAAAGTGCTCTCAGCGGAAGCCTTTGGGTACACCTGAACTCCCTGGGGGAGCCTTTACGCAACCCCACACTCAACAGGACTCTGCGTCTTCACTCTTTCCTAACAACCCTAAACATAACCCTAACCGCAACAAGAAGCTGAACCCGAGTTAGACCCGAAAAAACACGTACGGTGCCACTTTCTGCCATCAAAAAGTGCTCTCAGCGGAAGCCTTTGGGTACACCTGAACTCCCTGGGGGAGCCTTTACGCAACCCCACACTCAACAGGACTCTGCGTCTTCACTCTTTCCTAACAACCCTAAACATAACCCTAACCGCAACAAGAAGCTGAACCCGAGTTAGACCCGAAAAAACACGTACGGTGCCACTTTCTGCCATCAAAAAGTGCTCTCAGCGGAAGCCTTTGGGTACACCTGAACTCCCTGGGGGAGCCTTTACGCAACCCCACACTCAACAGGACTCTGCGTCTTCACTCTTTCCTAACAACCCTAAACATAACCCTAACCGCAACAAGAAGCTGAACCCGAGTTAGACCCGAAAAAACACGTACGGTGCCACTTTCTGCCATCCAAAAGTGCTCTCAGCGGAAGCCTTTGGGTACACCTGAACTCCCTGGGGGAGCCTTTACGCAACCCCACACTCAACAGGACTCTGCGTCTTCACTCTTTCCTAACAACCCTAAACATAACCCTAACCGCAACAAGAAGCTGAACCCGAGTTAGACCCGAAAAAACACGTACGGTGCCACTTTCTGCCATCAAAAAGTGCTCTCAGCGGAAGCCTTTGGGTACACCTGAACTCCCTGGGGGAGCCTTTACGCAACCCCACACTCAACAGGACTCTGCGTCTTCACTCTTTCCTAACAACCCTAAACATAACCCTAACCGCAACAAGAAGCTGAACCCGAGTTAGACCCGAAAAAACACGTACGGTGCCACTTTCTGCCATCAAAAAGTGCTCTCAGCGGAAGCCTTTGGGTACACCTGAACTCCCTGGGGGAGCCTTTACGCAACCCCACACTCAACAGGACTCTGCGTCTTCACTCTTTCCTAACAACCCTAAACATAACCCTAACCGCAACAAGAAGCTGAACCCGAGTTAGACCCGAAAAAACACGTACGGTGCCACTTTCTGCCATCAAAAAGTGCTCTCAGCGGAAGCCTTTGGGTACACCTGAACTCCCTGGGGAGCCTTTACGCAACCCCACACTCAACAGGACTCTGCGTCTTCACTCTTTCCTAACAACCCTAAACATAACCCTAACCGCAACAAGAAGCTGAACCCGAGTTAGACCCGAAAAAACACGTACGGTGCCACTTTCTGCCATCAAAAAGTGCTCTCAGCGGAAGCCTTTGGGTACACCTGAACTCCCTGGGGGAGCCTTTACGCAACCCCACACTCAACAGGACTCTGCGTCTTCACTCTTTCCTAACAACCCTAAACATAACCCTAACCGCAACAAGAAGCTGAACCCGAGTTAGACCCGAAAAAACACGTACGGTGCCACTTTCTGCCATCAAAAAAGTGCTCTCAGCGGAAGCCTTTGGGTACACCTGAACTCCCTGGGGGAGCCTTTACGCAACCCCACACTCAACAGGACTCTGCGTCTTCACTCTTTCCTAACAACCCTAAACATAACCCTAACCGCAACAAGAAGCTGAACCCGAGTTAGACCCGAAAAAACACGTACGGTGCCACTTTCTGCCATCAAAAAGTGCTCTCAGCGGAAGCCTTTGGGTACACCTGAACTCCCTGGGGGAGCCTTTACGCAACCCCACACTCAACAGGACTCTGCGTCTTCACTCTTTCCTAACAACCCTAAACATAACCCTAACCGCAACAAGAAGCTGAACCCGAGTTAGACCCGAAAAAACACGTACGGTGCCACTTTCTGCCATCCAAAAGTGCTCTCAGCGGAAGCCTTTGGGTACACCTGAACTCCCTGGGGGAGCCTTTACGCAACCCCACACTCAACAGGACTCTGCGTCTTCACTCTTTCCTAACAACCCTAAACATAACCCTAACCGCAACAAGAAGCTGAACCCGAGTTAGACCCGAAAAAACACGTACGGTGCCACTTTCTGCCATCAAAAAGTGCTCTCAGCGGAAGCCTTTGGGTACACCTGAACTCCCTGGGGGAGCCTTTACGCAACCCCACACTCAACAGGACTCTGCGTCTTCACTCTTTCCTAACAACCCTAAACATAACCCTAACCGCAACAAGAAGCTGAACCCGAGTTAGACCCGAAAAAACACGTACGGTGCCACTTTCTGCCATCAAAAAGTGCTCTCAGCGGAAGCCTTTGGGTACACCTGAACTCCCTGGGGGAGCCTTTACGCAACCCCACACTCAACAGGACTCTGCGTCTTCACTCTTTCCTAACAACCCTAAACATAACCCTAACCGCAACAAGAAGCTGAACCCGAGTTAGACCCGAAAAAACACGTACGGTGCCACTTTCTGCCATCAAAAAGTGCTCTCAGCGGAAGCCTTTGGGTACACCTGAACTCCCTGGGGGAGCCTTTACGCAACCCCACACTCAACAGGACTCTGCGTCTTCACTCTTTCCTAACAACCCTAAACATAACCCTAACCGCAACAAGAAGCTGAACCCGAGTTAG
The DNA here is from genome assembly GCF_964211835.1 of Anser anser. Classification (NCBI taxonomy): domain Eukaryota; kingdom Metazoa; phylum Chordata; class Aves; order Anseriformes; family Anatidae; genus Anser; species Anser anser. The sequence goes on along the minus strand of NW_028153883.1, from coordinate 2,460 downwards.
ACCCGAAAAAACACGTACGGTGCCACTTTCTGCCATCAAAAAGTGCTCTCAGCGGAAGCCTTTGGGTACACCTGAACTCCCTGGGGGAGCCTTTACGCAACCCCACACTCAACAGGACTCTGCGTCTTCACTCTTTCCTAACAACCCTAAACATAACCCTAACCGCAACAAGAAGCTGAACCCGAGTTAGACCCGAAAAAACACGTACGGTGCCACTTTCTGCCATCAAAAAGTGCTCTCAGCGGAAGCCTTTGGGTACACCTGAACTCCCTGGGGGAGCCTTTACGCAACCCCACACTCAACAGGACTCTGCGTCTTCACTCTTTCCTAACAACCCTAAACATAACCCTAACCGCAACAAGAAGCTGAACCCGAGTTAGACCCGAAAAAACACGTACGGTGCCACTTTCTGCCATCAAAAAGTGCTCTCAGCGGAAGCCTTTGGGTACACCTGAACTCCCTGGGGGAGCCTTTACGCAACCCCACACTCAACAGGACTCTGCGTCTTCACTCTTTCCTAACAACCCTAAACATAACCCTAACCGCAACAAGAAGCTGAACCCGAGTTAGACCCGAAAAAACACGTACGGTGCCACTTTCTGCCATCAAAAAGTGCTCTCAGCGGAAGCCTTTGGGTACACCTGAACTCCCTGGGGGAGCCTTTACGCAACCCCACACTCAACAGGACTCTGCGTCTTCACTCTTTCCTAACAACCCTAAACATAACCCTAACCGCAACAAGAAGCTCAACCCGAGTTAGACCCGAAAAAACACGTACGGTGCCACTTTCTGCCATCAAAAAGTGCTCTCAGCGGAAGCCTTTGGGTACACCTGAACTCCCTGGGGGAGCCTTTACGCAACCCCACACTCAACAGGACTCTGCGTCTTCACTCTTTCCTAACAACCCTAAACATAACCCTAACCGCAACAAGAAGCTGAACCCGAGTTAGACCCGAAAAAACACGTACGGTGCCACTTTCTGCCATCAAAAAGTGCTCTCAGCGGAAGCCTTTGGGTACACCTGAACTCCCTGGGGGAGCCTTTACGCAACCCCACACTCAACAGGACTCTGCGTCTTCACTCTTTCCTAACAACCCTAAACATAACCCTAACCGCAACAAGAAGCTGAACCCGAGTTAGACCCGAAAAAACACGTACGGTGCCACTTTCTGCCATCAAAAAGTGCTCTCAGCGGAAGCCTTTGGGTACACCTGAACTCCCTGGGGGAGCCTTTACGCAACCCCACACTCAACAGGACTCTGCGTCTTCACTCTTTCCTAACAACCTAAACATAACCCTAACCGCAACAAGAAGCTCAACCCGAGTTAGACCCGAAAAAACACGTACGGTGCCACTTTCTGCCATCAAAAAGTGCTCTCAGCGGAAGCCTTTGGGTACACCTGAACTCCCTGGGGGAGCCTTTACGCAACCCCACACTCAACAGGACTCTGCGTCTTCACTCTTTCCTAACAACCCTAAACATAACCCTAACCGCAACAAGAAGCTGAACCCGAGTTAGACCCGAAAAAACACGTACGGTGCCACTTTCTGCCATCAAAAAGTGCTCTCAGCGGAAGCCTTTGGGTACACCTGAACTCCTGGGGGAGCCTTTACGCAACCCCACACTCAACAGGACTCTGCGTCTTCACTCTTTCCTAACAACCCTAAACATAACCCTAACCGCAACAAGAAGCTGAACCCGAGTTAGACCCGGAAAAAACACGTACGGTGCCACTTTCTGCCATCAAAAAGTGCTCTCAGCGGAAGCCTTTGGGTACACCTGAACTCCCTGGGGGAGCCTTTACGCAACCCCACACTCAACAGGACTCTGCGTCTTCACTCTTTCCTAACAACCCTAAACATAACCCTAACCGCAACAAGAAGCTCAACCCGAGTTAGACCCGAAAAAAACACGTACGGTGCCACTTTCTGCCATCAAAAAGTGCTCTCAGCGGAAGCCTTTGGGTACACCTGAACTCCCTGGGGGAGCCTTTACGCAACCCCACACTCAACAGGACTCTGCGTCTTCACTCGTTCCTAACAACCCTAAACATAACCTAACCGCAACAAGAAGCTGAACCCGAGTTAGACCCGAAAAAACACGTACGGTGCCACTTTCTGCCATCAAAAAGTGCTCTCAGCGGAAGCCTTTGGGTACACCTGAACTCCCTGGGGGAGCCTTTACGCAACCCCACACTCAACAGGACTCTGCGTCTTCACTCTTTCCTAACAACCCTAAACATAACCCTAACCGCAACAAGAAGCTGAACCCGATACTCATGTAGACCCAAAACACGTACGGTGCCACTTTCTGCCATCCAAAAGTGCTCTCAGCGGAGCCTTTGGGTACACCTGAACTCCCTGGGGAGCCTTTACGCAACCCCACACTCAACAGGACTCTGCGTCTCACTCTTTCCTAACAACCTAAACATAACCCTAACCGCAACAAGAAGCTGAACC